>NW_027493159.1:0-205000 GCF_021521415.1 Bidens hawaiensis | reverse complement strand
GTATACAAAAATTGACGTTAGGTCGGTTCTTGTTACGTTCGATATGCTACCAATAAAAAAGAAAATCAAAATGGGTGCGACATCGGTCGGTATAAAAAACAATTAAAAAGTTAACTTGCAAAAAACAAAAAAAATAGATAATAACAAAAACTTAAAATTATTCTTGTTGCAAATAGAAAAGAAAATATAATTAAAAAAAGGTAAATTGAAAAAAAAAAGAAAAAGAAATAAACAATAACAAAAAACTCTTGAAATCCATCTTGTGGCACCGACTGTCTGTTTTACTATAGTGTATATATAATATGATAGTTAAATTTTAGAATTTTATTTTAGTAGGCATGATTATTGACCGTCTAAAATAAGGAGGTAAGTCAACGCAGTCGACGGGAAATTCGGTTGGTTTCGGATACGTGCATTATGGTATCGAAACAAAAATCAAATTAAAAAAACTATAAAAAGTTAGGTGGACCAATGAAAGTGACGTTAATTGGTTCGTGAAACTCAGGCGTTGGTAAAAACTCAATGATCATGGACTTTAAGATGGTGAGTATACGTAAATTTTGTTGACCAATAAGGTATCACAAAATGACACAATGAGTATTTTTGCGGTACCAAATTTCTTATTTATACTTATCAGATAAAGATAATAGATAATAGATAATAAGATATTATAATTTACATGACTAAGTCACTAAAGAGAGAAATTTCTTTGAAAACTTCTAGAATCTAGAAACTCAAACAAGATAAGGTAAAATAACAAAAGACAAATTTATCCCCAACATAGTAACATGCAATATATCCTACATCGAAATGTTGTAGCAACTTCAATGTGTACAATCCAAGATTCCATCCCATCTATATATTCCAAATAATCTCATTCCCACATCCATCAATGGCAACCAACAATAACCAACCCGAGTTCCACGATTTCTTGCCCTTAATGGCGGATAAATTGGGTGGCGAACGTCTAATAGACGAGCTATGCAATGGGTTTGGACTACTGATGGACCCGATGTCACGTGTGATCACATTCGACAGCTTGAAGCAGAACGTTGTCGTGTTGGGACTAGCGGATTTGACGGATGATGATTTGATGAGTATGTTGAAGGAAGGAGATTTGGATGGAGATGGGGTTTTGAATGAGATGGAGTTTTGTGTTTTAATGTTTAGGTTAAGTCCTGACTTGATGAAACAGTCTTGGCTTTTGTTAGAAGAAGCCATGCAATAGATGATTTATTATTAACCTTTTTTTTAATTAATGTAGTTTGTTTGTTACCAAATAATTGTTTAAAGTCATTATGTGTTTGTGTTCGTTTATTTGTCGGCTAAAGTTAAGTGATCAAGCTCAAGCAAAAATTCATTTATGTTTGTGCGGGTTTTTTTTACTTTTGATGTACATTTAGGTATCCGACACCGTGTTATTATTATGGAGATGCCCAAAACACCACTCACCAAATATGTATTATGATAGTGGAAATGTCCATACAGGTCAAGACGGACGTTGTCAATGATCATATCGGTCATTTTTGTTTTAAATAAAAAGAAAAACATAATACGAGCTATATAACACTATCTCATACAACTCATCATACGACTAATATGATCGTTTCTCACCTATCATACAACCCAAATGATTAAATTTTGAATGTTATATGGCCAGTATAACACGACTCGTATAACACATACTTGATGAACGAATGAATTAGCAAAACAATGTTATTAAATATAAGTAGTAAGTAGTTTAACTGATACAAAGAGAAATATTTTTTATAACAAAAACCGAAATACCAAATTAGTTAACATTAAAATGTCACGACAAAAATGATCGATTTTCACATATCAACAAAGTTATGCAAATGTGTAGTAAGAGATTTACATGTCTAACACATTTTTGCGTCACATACAATGATGCGTTTCCATGATAAGTGACTTTTATTAAACATTCAATGATACAAATTAGGTAATAGATTGAGTTAAGAGCTTGGTTTTAAATTGCGTAATGCGCTCCAACGCGTTTGGTCTCAGAATCCGATGCGCGATGCGAGCTCATCATGTATATGATGCGTTCATTATTATAAAAAATACTACGAATTTATTATACATAATATTTTAACATACCAACTTTAAAACTTTGAAAAATAAGAAATTAAGATTAATAAATAAACATAAATAGCTACAAATAACAGCAAACAAGCTTAATTTCCTCAATTATAGCAGTAGTGGTTAGTTAATTATGGAAAAAGTTAATTTTGGCACAGGATTATAACAATTTCCTCAATTATAGGACACAATATGCGCGCAATTTAAAACCAAGGTTAAGAGGAAAGTAACATTTTGGGAAGTAGGTTGGTTTTATTTTATTTGTACCGTATACATAAAAACTTCGCTAAATAATTTACTTTTTTTACTTTTAATTCAAAAGTATTGAATGACAATTAACCTAAAATTAACACATATCCTCCCTAAACAAACTAAGGGGCTGTGAAGAAACATTGGTTCAACTCAAGGGCTAAATCAAGGGTTGAAGCCTAAGGGGTTTTTTGTTTATATATGAATGAAACCATTCAGATGTAAACATCTGATTCATTTCGACTTCAGACTGTTTGGTTTCAAACAGAAAAACATCTGAATTGTTAAAATTAGGTCTGAATCATTCAGGGGTTGTTTGTTTACATCTGAATGGAACCATTCAGATGTAAACATCTGATTCATTCAGACTTCAGACTGTTTGATTTCAAACAGAAAAACATCTGAATGGTTAAAATTAGGTCTAAATCATTCATACTTATTGTTGTTGCTGAATGGGAAAGAGGCTTATTCAGATTTGACTCATTCAGATCTGAATGAACCAAACAGCCCCTCAGACTTATTATTGTTGCTGAATGGGAAAGAGGCTTATTCAGATCTAACTCGTTCAAATCTGAATGAACCAAACAGCCCCTAAGTCTCAACCGGGATGGAGTTAAATCTGATTTCCACAAGTTTGGTTTGATTCAACCTACAAACCAAAGGACCGTAAGCTCGTTATGAGAAGAGGAAAATTGAGGGGGGGTGTCTTCTCATATCCACCTTCCGGCATGAGAAATGCAGTATTCTATTTGTAGAATAAGAGTGAGAGTAGGAAGGAGAGGATCCTTAAACCGTGGTCTAAGTGAGGTATTTATAGCCGGGGAGGGGAAGAAAGATTGCCCCAACTATCATTATCAGGAGAACCTACTATTCTCATGGGTGAGCACATTCGAGGTCTCTAATTGGTTGTGACAACTAACGGATATAGATGGCCGTCATCCGGAGGTATAGCGCTGACGCTTGTAATCGTGCAATATGATTCCTTTTTTAGTCGCATTAACTTTAATTGTATCCTTGGAAAACTTGTATACCTAAAGGGTACGTATGTGCCTTAAAAAAGTGAAAGAGATTTTAGTTACTTGACGTACATTAATAATAATTTTACAATTAGATATGAAACTAAGATCAACAATATCCGTCTCGAACACGACTAATTGTGCTCCTATTGATCATTCTCACAACCCCCTCTTTACGGTCATTCCCACCACCCCTTCTTTACGGTCTTCCACATGTGTTACCATCCCAAAATGTTAAAATAAATCCACTCCACAAGTCCACATAGTGGGTGACATCTTTATTATGCATAGTTTATGGCCTAAATACACAATTTTGTTGTAAAGAAAATATGTAGGATTATGGATCTCTTTTGTTAAATTAAAATAACGATAGTTTCCTTATACAAGGAAAATACACAAGTACAAAGCCAAATGAAAAAAAAAAACAAATACAAAATTTATACAAATCTAACCGTAGTCTTCGGCTGCAAAACGAACAAAGTAATCTTTAGCAATACTTGAGGATTCACATTCGAAACGAGTCCCTTAAAATAAAATTTGTGCTTCCACTAAAACGAACATGTATGTCTTCCATGTTACAACCTTGATCACGCAGTCAAGACTAACGGTGTATATTAACAAACAAAGACACTATGAAATTGAACATATACATCTCGTGCGTTCTCCTCTCTGCTCTAAGCAAATTTTAAGTCACTCAAACCATTCACCGGTTTTTAATTGTGATTAAATGGTTTTTTACATATAATCAAACTTTTTAACAAAAGTCAAATATATATTGTTGTGTGACTCTAAATCCAATATTCTTTAACCTGTTTAATACGGGATATGAACACTTAATCTTTAAAGGAAGTAATCACCGGTTACACCACCAAAGGTCCAAAACCAGGTTTAGTAACCAAAATTTTCCAATCTAAGTGTGAGAGCCTGGGCCAAGTATAGTGAGGGTCAGGGGTGGCTCCAGACCCCTGTTTTTTGTGCAGTTGTATTAATTTACACTTATTTGTCTGAAATTTTCTGTACATAACGTAAATTTACCCGTTTTTTATTGAAACTTTGAGACAAGTCCCTTACGAAATTTTTAATACATTTTGAGTTCGAACCTCCAGCGTTTTCATCCAAACTTAGCCACTTCGTGATGACTGTACACATTGCACGTACCCATGTTTGAAGTGGGGCATATGTAGTTAGACCATCTCCAACAGTTTCTGGTTCAAACCAACCACATCATTGACACGTCAGCTTTCTTAAAAACCATATTTTTTACTCCAACAATACACATTCTCAAACCATCTTTACAATTCCACATCATCGCTTACTTTTACATTTATTTTAAATAAGAATTTAACAATACTATAAAATATTTAATTTTTATTTAAATAAATAGCAATATAATAAAATTTTAATAAAAATAGATTAACTAAACTATAACAATAGATAAACAAAAAAATACATAATTTAAAATGGCAATTACTCTAACAAAATGAAAGAGGGATAATTTGAAAATTTTGCTTAATAATAAAACCTATGAATTATTATTCTTAACCGTCAACAAATGTTCTATTAAATCATTCTGCATGATGAGCTTCATTGTTACGTAAATTCCTGAATCGTTCCATGTACGCTTGGAAATTAGATGTCGGTCCATGAATGGCGGTTCACAGGTTGGATGACGTTGATTTGGATAAGCAGGACATCTTGTAACTTTTTTTTTCTAGGACTTCTTCTAACGTTTTTTTATTCGAATTAAGCGTTGTAAAATAGATAATAAAATCGTTAAAAAATAACCATTAAAAAAATAACCGTTATGCCGTTACGTAAAACATAGACAAACAAAAAAATGCATAATTTTTAAATAAGTATAAAAAATATGTATATAAGTATAATATTTTTATAAATTTTATAAATATAAGTATGTGTAATATAAATGTGTGTATATATATATATATATTGGGTGAAAGATTTAGTGTTGGGCCCACAATTAAGGGTTTGAAAAACCGAACTTTAAAAGTTGTTTTTGATTTAAACCAAATCATCCATTGGTTTCTTGGTTTTTGAGTTGGTTTGAACCACCCATAAACCATCCGATGGAGATGGTCTTATGTACCTAATCCTAACATCATGTGTGTGTCATATATGTTTGACCGGGAGGCAGTGAACATATTCCTTTCAAAGCAAAACAAAATTATGACGTCAACCACTAAATTGTTCCCAAGTTTGCTTTTGTGATGCTTTGTTTAGACATCAACTTTGATGTTAATTTTGAAAGGTGACAGGTGGAAAAAAATAATACAAATATGCAGCCTCCACAAAATAATTTACAGAATTATAAAAGTTATTTTTTTTCCTTAAAAACGATATCACCCCAAATTAATAATAATAAAAAATTTAAAAGGTAGACAAAAAGTACGCAAGCTTAATATAATATTTGTTAGGAAAGAGTCTTGGCCCATGCTCTATGAACATTGAACATTTATTGTGACCAATCACCCCACTCTCAATCTCTTTAAATATGGTTGCAACCCATAAACTAATAAAAAAAATATTATATATTTATAATATTATATTATGTTTAAATCAGATACAAATAAAATTAACGTATTAATTGTGAGAATCATGTAGAGACTTAGAGTAATCTACCTAAACTAATAAAGAAAATATAATTTTAGACACGTGTCATTCTAAGATTAATCATCACTCAAATTCCCTCCAAAATCACTTCTCTTCTAGTGATGGAAAAGAAAAAAAATATCTTTCAATATATACTATTGATTATAAATTCAACATGTCGTATTAATTGGTCAATCTCTATTGATTAAAGTTTTATTAATGTCATAAATTATATTGCAAACATACTTAATATATAAATATTTTTAATAATAATTACATGCCATAAAATATATTTTCTTTAAAATTAAAATGTATATAAAAGAGTTTATATTTAAAAGGTACACTAAAATTCAATTTTTGAGATATCTAAGAAAACTATAATAAATTAATTTATTTTACTTTTTTACAAATATTCAATATTTAATAAGTCTTAAAAATTAGATACTATAAATAGACTTAATTATATTTTTTATTTGTATTAACTTTTGCATTTTAGTTTATACATTAACTTATCCCGTGTAATACACGGGTTTCTAAAGCTAGTTATTTAACTATAATAGAATTATTTTATAATGTAATTATTTATTAAGTTTTTGATAAAAAAACAATTTTTAAATGGTAATACTAGGGTTTTTTTACGTTATGTTATAAATTTTGTGACAACCTAACTGGTACCGACATCGACACTGGCATTCATTTTATTGATGGTTTTTTTATTAATGTAAAATATTTTTGGGTATCCGGCCTTTTGGGCATCTCACGACTTTATTTGTTTATATGGTTTTCGATCACACGTGTTAATATCCTTTTTGATATATCAAAACTATATTTCTTTCGTTTGCTATACCTGGTTATAGTACCACGTTGGTATCGTAGTAGTGTACTAAACTGATACAGACCGAAACTGAAACAACATGGAATTATGCTAGCATACAATAAAACCTATTTTATACGTCTAGAGATAATTGTTTAACACTAAACCAACTTTAAATATAAAATAGTAATTAAGAATCACCTAATATGATTAAACATTTTTTTTCGACACACGTAAATATATTATGTGATTCTTACAGTTATATGGTTAATACTAGTTGTGTATTGATACTCTCTGTATATCTTATTTTAAGAGAAACTTTTTATTCTTCCTTAAAATATCTACTACATAGTTGCAATGGATTAGGCTGAGGGGTGTGGGGCTTCAACGGGGGCGCTAGAGCCCCTCCGCTCGCGCCCCCAGGCGCTAACACCACACCACCGGGCGCTAACGGGGCGCTAACGCGAAAATCCATGCAGGCGTGAGCCTGTTAGCGAGAGAAAAGAGAGAGGAGCTTGTTGAATTTTAGAAAAAGAGCCGTTGGGCTCTTATTAAATTAAAAAAAAAAAAAATTTCTATATAATACCCCATTTCACCCATTTTTATACCACAACTTCAAACCTTCACCCAAAATCAATTCATCTTCTCAACTTTTTTAAAAAAAATGACTGGAAATTGGTACCCAAACCTTGATTCAGATTATATTGACGACGATTTATGGTCGTCACCGCACCAACCGATGTTTTATTCGGAGCCGCAAGAATCATCCGGCTTTCAACCATCCAACACACAACCGTCTCCTAACTTTGTTGTTCCGGAGACACAAGAATCACACGGTGAAGCTACGGGACCAAAAAGACGCGTCCACCGGAAAAAACAACTTGCAACGGACGGGTCGGGACCGGCTTCGACTCCAAGGACGAAACGGAAAGCCACTCCGTTGTCATCGGATGAGAAGGAAGCCTTGTGTCGGGCTTGGATAGTCATTTCTGAGGATCGGCGTTGCGGTAATTGTTTTAACGTTTTTAAAAATAATTTTTAATAAAAAAGTTAAATATAAAAGTTAAATGGAAATCTAATTTATTTATTCATTTTGCAGCCGACTACCAAAAGAGCAAGATTTTTTGGACAAAGGTTAGGGAGACGTTCTACATGCTCGTTGGGAGTACAGAGCGGAACGCCGATATGATTTCGGGTCGGTGGTCCGAAATCAGAAAATTTGTCGGCTTGTTTACTAATCTTTTCAACAGGAACAGCGGTCATATGAGACCAAGTGGCAGTGATGATTTGGCGGTTTACAATTTCACGGTCGAAGAGTGGAAGCAGGAGTGTTTGCGGAGGTATGGGATGGTGAAGACGTGGGACGATTTATTGTTGTGGGAGAGGTTGAAAAGGTGTTCCAAGTGGGTTGAGCTGATGGCGCCGGACTTTGATGCGGAAGTAAGGGCGAAACGGACTAAAACTAGTTCGTCTGGAGCGTATAGCACTTCAACCGGATCGGATTGCCGCGTTGGATTCGACCTAAACATTGCGGAGGAGGAAACGTCTTCACCGCCGAGGAGGCGGCCATTGGGAAGGGACGCCAAGAGGAAAAAACCGGCTGAGGGGGAAGCCGTAAACATCGCCAATCTTGTTGAATCCCTCAATAAATTCAACAAAACCATGGAGGTGGTCTCTAATGACAAAAAGGAAAAAAGTCGAATGAGAGATTTGGACTTTCTTACTAGAGACTTCAGTGACCTAAATCCGGTCAATCAAATGCTAATGGAAAAGCAAAAGGAACGTATCCGAAAGAGGTTGATCGAAGAAGACCAAGCCGAAGAATAAGAATAATGTTTTTTTTAGTACTTTAATTTTTATTTTATTTTTAGGTATTAATTTGTTTTTTTTTATTAATGTGTGTTTTTTTTAATAATTTATGAGTTTTTTTAATAATACGTTGTTTGAATATATTTATAAAAAAATAAAAAAAAAATTCGCTGGAGCCCCTCCGCACCAAGGCCAGGGGCTCCAACGGGGGCTCTAACACCCCCCTTATCCAGTTTCTCTCTCTGCCACACGTCATAATATTATTGGTTGGAGCCCTCATTAAAACCCCCATTAAAGCCCCCCACACCCCTCTGCCTTACAGATAAAATGGGTCAAATCAAAAGTCAAAACTTGTTTCCAACTTCCAAGTGATATTTGGGGCCCCAAATTGTCCAAGCATGCAAAGTAGTACTTTCGTGATGATACAAGAGAAGCCCCTTTTCACACCTTTCACATCCTTCATCTTCCTTTTTAGTACCAGTATGTGAACAAGGATTCTTAATTATTTTAAAATAATAGGAAAACCTGAAATTTTATATACCATGAATGACATAATTTGGCTTTGTTCATGTGTATCATGAATATAACCGGTGTAAAATAGTATTCCAAAGGTAAGTATCCATTTGATCTTGTATTTTTTTCTTTTTATTTTTATTTTATTGATTAATCAGGCGTGATCATTCATTATACAACTCTCATAACGTGGTATTGATTACTCTTAATTAGTTCAAACATAAATACTTGAGCGTGTATTTGCCATTAAATAACAGTATATATTTTCGACTGGAGTTGTATATTTAAGTCCAATCTAACCTCAGGCCAATGATCTTCAGCCCAATTGTCATTAGAGGTGAAATGAAGATTTGGGATAGAGGTCGTAGTTCTCATGTTCGAATCTGATCTCAACCAGGTTTCACCACAGTGGACATTGGGTGGCGGGTTTTCACCAAAGAATATGATGGGCTTAAGCTATCCAACGTTGTCTGTGATCGAGTGAGTTTGGGGTCGCCTTTTTTTCATTGGGTTACCGCGATAGTCGAGTTTTATTCGTTGACGGTTAAAAAAACTAACCTCAAAAGTATTTCCAGATTAATCTATAAGGTTAGACACAGAGCGTATAAAAGTAATATACTAAATCATATAAAAATTTAGATATTTTAGTGCCTGCTAAAATAATTCAATTTTTAGACCTACTAAGGGTAGACAGAGCGCTAATTTAATTATTTGGTCTCGTCGGGACACCACCCTAGCTTACTCGGGCCCCAAAAAAGTCACCCCGTATCAATGAAGACAAAAGAAAAAATGGAGTGAATGTGAGGTAGACTTTCGGGATGGATGATAAATTTTAAGTTGGGAGGAGTGGGAACACCACCTCGTCTCCTTCGGGCCGAAGTAAGATAATTAGGGTGGGATTAGTACTTACACTAAATGCAATATTAATTAGTACACTAATTTATACTCATTCTTTCCTTTGAATAAACATTTGATATCTTAAATATCCATTTGATGATCCTTGATTTGCATCATCATGGTGTAAGCACATACACTAATTCAAGCCGGCTTGTCAAATATGAAAAAAAGAATTTAAGCCGGCAAGTAATTGTTTCATATATTTGAAAAGGTAGTTGAAGGAATAAATGTTGTCTGTATTTGTATAATTGTGACACTAAAAGCAATGTGACAATTAATTGTCATTTGATGTCCTTACAATAAAAGAGGGATTGTTATCAATTTCAATAAGTCATAAATGGTTGGTAAATATACATATTAATTAATAATATGTAAAAGAGGTTACATGACCATGTTAAATTGTAAAAAAGGTACCAAAATAGTGTGTTCTAAATTATTAAGATAACATTCATTAACAATCTATAATAACTAACATATACGACAAATAAGTATCGCTGATTGCTAATATCAGTAGGTTTTGATGGGCTGACAAGGTATAAAAATATCTAAACAAGGTAACATATCGGTAATTATACAGATGGATTAGTGACAAACAACGCTTCTAGCAGGTGGTTAGCTATCGATGCTAAGAAAAGGTTGGATCACTTTCACTGGTAGATTACTAAAATATCACCGAGTACTGACACTATGGTCCAAGTTTGTCGTTGCCAAAGAGAACCAAATTCCAATAGAGATCTGTACGTAATCCGTGGCTAATACTAAAAAGAATATTTTAGTTAACTTTTTATAGAATAAGGCCACCCTAATAGAAACTTGCATCCCATAAAAAAATGTTGTTACTGTCGGAACCTAGTTAGTTTGTTTTTGTTTTATTTTTTTTTATTTTGAACAACTATTTGAATCACTGACCCACCCGATCATCTTCATTCCAAAATCCGAAATAAACCCTCATTTATTACATTTTCTAGAAACCGTTTTCCGGATTAAAATTTAGTATTTTAAATATGCTGGTCAATGGTATAAGTGTATAACAATGATGCTTTTATATATTTTTTTTAACTATTAATTTATAAATTCAACCTGGTTGGTTGGTTGAACCTAGTCCAGAATTGAAATGGTTTTTAAAAGACCACGCTAACTAACTAACTAACTAACATGTTACGTACCCTTGATGTCATGATTGATTTTGGACCTATGTATATTATATATACTTGTGTGGGATTTTTTTAAGGAACATATTAAAATCATTTATTTATTATTAAAAAAATGAAAAATATATAATTATAAAAAGTTAAATGATTTATGTAATTATGTTTACAATTAAATTAATTTATATATTTTGTCCCTTCTTTCGCATAACAAGTTTCATACACACGTCTAAATCAGATATCTACACGTGACAAAGATAGAAAATTGGTGTATTGTTGTTTATATTGAATTCACATGTGCTTATATATGTGTTTTATTAGGTACATTGTTACTCAACATCTTGTTGATTTAGTCTCGTTTCGTTTTAGTTATAAAGTTTGTTTTGCTGGTTAAAAAAATTCCATAAATATTGTTTTGAATTCAAGTGTATGTATGTATATCTATGCGCATAAGTTGTTTCATGTATCATGCAATGTGCTTAATGTTTCTTGTATAGGAAAAAATAAAAATCATTTATGTTTTTGTCAGTTTTATTTGTAAAAACTAATTACCAAGAATACACCAAATATTACATTAATTACATTTTAATAACAATAATTGCAACGGTTTCACGATTAGAAAAGTTGTTGAGCAAATCTACTTTACTTTTTAACAATAAATGGAAAAAAGAAATTAAAAAAATTACCTTTTAATTGATTTTGAGTAGTTGTTGTCGGCAAAGGTAAACTTGGATCCGAGTGAGTGGGTTTGGAGAGATAGAGCTAGTATTGATCCCGAATTCGTGGTCAAATCGCTTAGGTGGGAACTTGACAATAACAACCATCGGGTGCTTGATGGGTCTTTTTGGTCAGTATCGACACTAAATCTTAATGAGTAATGCCCAAATATTAACATTAAAAAGTTTAATACAAAAGAACAAAAAGAAACAAAACCAAAGTCACGTGTGTTGTGACAGCCGGTTAACATGAATCTGGTTGGCGTCGACGATATAGGAGCTTAATCATAAACACAAACGATCAAGCCAAAAATAATAACATAAAAACGTTATATACATAAGAAAAAAACAAGAAGATGACGTGACACAACCTTGTTCTGTCACGTGGTTGAATCGGATGATTGTGGCACCAAATATTCATTTTTATCATATAAGTAAAATCTAGTATAATAGAGTAGAGTATACCATGATATGATAAGATACAATACAACATGACATGCAATAGTTATAATATGATTGTAATATGATGTAATATCATATCATATAATGTAACACAATATAATATAATACAATTAGGAACCCGTATACGACCCGAATCATTAAGTAGTATAATATAAAATCATGTAATATCGTATAACGTAACGCAGTATAATATAATAAAGTTAGAAACCCGTATACAACCTGACCCCACCCGTTAGTTGTAATAATAATAATAAGTTTAGGAGAAGACGTCTTTAGGAATGAAAAATGATGGTGGCGTGACAGCAACATGCCATCATTACCCACGCATATCTCATGCCCATCTTAACCAATACGACGTCGTTAGAGTATTAATCCAGTATAAAAATAAAAAATCTACAGTTGAGGATCGTCCATTGCTCTTCAGTGTACTTTCTTTGTTGACTGAAGTGTTGGCTGAACTTCTGTTGGAAGTTTGCCCAATCGTAGATGTGGTGGACCGGTAGACGGTCAAACCACGCTCTAGCCGCTCCAACCAGCGTCATCTGGAACATATAACACCACGTGGGTTCCGTCCAGTTGCTGACGGTTGCCCCCGCTATGAATCTGTTCAAATGATCGTCTGGGTCAGATATACCATCATAAGTGCCGATGTTGGACATCTGTTTGGCACTTCTCGGGGCGATTGCTTCCGCAATGTCCCTTGCAAACTTGGATGTTCCCGCATTTGCAGCAGTTGGTCTAAAGGTTTTGGAGAAGTCGCGTGGGTTTCCCCCCGCGTTCCTTGGTTTGAAGGTGTCTCCGAAATTCCTTCTCGGTTGGAAGTCCGTTTCCTTACGCTTCCCTTTTGCCCTATGGCGAGGGTTTGCGTCGGTGTCGGATTCCTCCCGATCATCGTCCGAGTACTCGCACACACTGCTCATGTTGAGCTGTTGAGTGCTTCCGAATTCGTCAGCCTGTTGGAGTGAACGCAAGCGTTCATCCAACTCAGCTTGGAATTCCTTCTGACGTGCTTCGGCCCACGCTTTAACTTGATCGAGTGTTTGGCGGGGGAGCCTCATCTGTTGTCTCTCAAACTGGGCATTGGTGAATCCCAGTGAGGGATTGTTTACTGCACTTGCCCCGGCTCGGGTAACCGGGGTAGTGTTCGTAAAATTTACTGCACTTGCCCCGGCTTGGGCAACCGGGGTAGTGTTCGTAAATATTGTGTACTCGCCGGTGTTCCCCCCAGTAGCTGGGGTTGTGGTTACCGGGGTTTCTTGGTCACTCGTTGGCCTTGGCAACGGAGTAACCTTAACCATCTTTCCAGAAGTTTGAAAAAACTGAAAAAGAATAAGTTCTAGCATTTTCCCACGGATGGCGCCAATGAAGAAACACTAATCGACCCCGGGCAGATTACGGATAATCTGGGGGTTAAATAGATGTTTCCCACGAGGGTTAGGTCCGTCAAAGATGGTTGTTCTTCCGATGACCTGCAAAACAGACACCGTGAGCTCGTCACTGAGAATGGGGGGGTACCTCCTTGTGACCACCCTCCGGCGTGAGAATCAGACTAGATTGCTCTTGAATATAAGTGTATATTAAGAGAAATAGCTAGAGAGAAGATATCAAATAATATATGGAGATATAAGAAGATAATACCGTTCCAAGGTGTTGGAGTATTTATAGCCGAAGGTAGGTTTCCAAGCAGGTACAGCCGGCTGAATAGTATTCCTGTTCTACCAACTGTCGGCTACGCACGTGCCATGCTGATGGTTGGTGGGTAGGCAGCGGCTGATAGTGACCAGGCCGGCTGTGTACTATTCCTTTTCCACCAACTGCAGGCTATGGACGTGCCCCGACAGGAGTTGGTGAGTAGGCAGCGGCTGATAGTGACTTTAAGTACTAGAGCGTGCTGCCCGTCGTACTGTTGTCAGTGAGCTGTCGTAGCTTTGGTCAGATCTTTTGTCCTTACCTTGGCAGGTACAGTACAAAAGATCCTCCAGTATCGTACGGACTGGCTCATTTGGGCGGGAGTATTCCCGGCTTTGGGCGGGAGTGTTCCCGGCTCTCTCATTCCTTCTTCAGATGACATTACTGAATTATTTGAGAGTTAGTGCCTTGTGCGTGTAGCCTTGCTGTGCGGGTAGCCTTCCCTGATGGCTAGTATTCGTAGCTGCGGGAACAGGCGGAGTACGTCGACCATTGGGAGGCGTTTCCTGCGGGAGCAGCTTGCGTACTGCGCGTAAGGACGTCGCGTCTCTGAGCATGGTGGGTCCTGCGGATCCAGTTGGTCTTTGCGCAGACGTCCCTCTTTAAGGTGAGTCTTGCGGGTCCAACCGCGCAGACGTCCCTCTTTAAGGTGAGTCTTGCGGGTCCGACTGCGCAGACGTCTCTGTTTGAGGTGAGTCTTGCGGGTCCAACTGGGCTCTGCTGGGACCTACCTCTTCAGCACCGATCGGTTGACGTTGATTAATGTCATCGTTTATAAGGGGGTTGCAGCGCGGCCTGTTGCCAGCTTACATGCCTCTCCGTTGTAATTGGATCATTTACCTTTACATTTATATAATTCACAATTAAATAAAACAAAAATGAGGTCTGATTTGCTTTCTGTTGATGAGTGATGATATGTGTTTAGGTTTAGAATTAGTGATTGAAAGTCGAATTAGTTGTGCATTTTGAAGAGATTGTTTGGTAAACGATTGCAATTGTTGTCCTGCTTAAACTGTATATGCTTAACAGGGATGAGATTGGTACCGGTACCGGTACCGTGTCAAAAACGAGTAAGATCATATACCGAATACCGTGCCGATTTTTTTGGTTCGGTATTGGTGCCCTTGAAAATACTGAAACTGAAGGGTACCGATACTGAAAACATGAAAAATGAGTACTTGTACGGGTACTGATTGTGTCCAGTCAGTACCATACTAATACTAGTACCGGTATCGGTAAAAAAAGGCTCATCCCTAATTTAGATACAGGAGTATAGGACTCCTTCGTTGTTATTAGTAAAAAGAAATTTTGTGTCTATGTTTATGAATGTTGTTGTAAGTTGTAATGAAGTGATGTTGATTGATATAATGACGGTTAAAATAATAAAAAAATAGTCAATGAAATACGAATGAAAACATGTTTCTTAAAAAATGGAAAGTAACAAATCAAATTATGGAGCAGTGGAAGAAACATTGAATTGAGAAAGATGTGTTGCTAGTCCTTTGGTAGCAAGTAACATGGTGCAACAAGTTTAAGATGATAAAAGATTTAAGTAACTGATTAAGACACCACATAAGGCATTTGATTATATTGTTTCTAGTATGTACCAGAACCTTACATCACACCTGACACATGTCATGGTGTATTCATATGTTAGGTGTAGAATGTACTTATTCTTTTTGTCTTGTCTGTGATCATCTTTGTACACATTTTAACATCTAATAGTGTCTTGTTACATAGACTGTAGGAAAGTCATAATTTGTTCATAGGAAGTTACAAAGAGTGTTCTTTGAGCTCAATAAGTATTACATTCATACTTATAATGTGCATCTGCTCAAAAGAAACAATTATATGAATCTTACACTTTTAATTTTGATCAAATCAGTTATTAGTGTATAAATGCTTAATAAAAATAATTCTTGCAGTTGTCCTGCAATGCTGCAAGTCTGCTACAACTATAAAATACCTATTTTTTCCAATTAATATAACAGACCGACTTTTGCGTAAACTTACTATGATCCCATAAACGCGATCAAGTCCTTTAAAAACTGGTATTTCTATCGTTTCTTATTACAGAAACAAATCACATTTTAGTAATTTACTGTATTTTTATATAAACAACTTTCTCGGTTACTGACAGTTGATTCTTTTCTATAACAGGTACTACTCAATGTACGGACATGTCGAAAAGCTAGCTGAAGAAATCAAAAAAGGAGCCGCCTCTGTTGAAGCCAAATTATGGCAGGTAGATAATATGTTTATCTTGTTTGAAAACCCGACACAACGAGTAACGGGCCGGGTCAGTACGGGACAGGTCAAATAAAGTTTATTATTAACTTATTATTTAATCCAATGCAGGTCCCGGAGACACTGCACGAAGACGTGCTCGGGAAAATGACGGCACCACCAAAGAGCGACACTCCAATTATCACAGCAAACGGATGGATTTGTGTTCGGGTTTCCAACAAGATTCGGTATGATGTCGGCTCAAGGGTGCAGGGACTTACGCAGGGGATGGTTCGAGACAACCATCTGATCTCGAGCTGCAACAGGCGTTTCACCAGGGCAAACACATCGCCGCTGTTGCTAAGAAACTCAAGGGAGCTGCTGCATAATGGTTTGATATCTCTATATGTGATTGCTACAAGATGATTGTTGCTTTTTTTTATAAATATTTTGATGTTCGTTTATTGTCGTTTTTCGTAATTGTCGGTCATAAACAGCAATAATACTATATATGATTTGTTATACATTTCAAATCTGAGGTTTTATAAACATGGTTATAAAGAAGATTGATACATAATGAGATGCAATGAATGTGTAGACTTAAAATTTGAAATTTTGTGTTCTTTGTGCACAAAATGTGATTAACCTTAAGGGCTTACGGCCCTTCTTTATCTGGTTTGTGTCGGTTTGGGCCTCGGTTTGGGCCTTGTTACTTTAAAGACGTGTTTTATTGGGTTAATGAAGATTGAAGACATTAAAGATTTTGAACTGAAACTCTCTCATTATCGGGGCCTATTTATATTTTCTTGTCCTCTAAATTTGTAATAATAGTTTAATATCTCTATATAAATATATTATAATCATTGTTTATAATGTTTCATCACGAGAGCAGAGAGCAAAAATAATAATAGTATATCACGGTTGCAGTAAGTGGATATATGTCAGTTTTAGACCTAACCACGTAAATTTCCATGTTTTTATTTTTATGCGGCTTATTTTGTGTGTGTTTTTTGCAAACCAAACCTAACATTTTTATCATAACAATTGGACCAATTACAAATTTTGTCCTTTAAAAAAAGTCAAATTACGGTTCGTGTCCTTTTTTAGTTTCTTTGCAGGCAATGTGCTTTAAACATTTTTTTCCTACACGTTATGTCCTTTACGCTAACTGGGTTAGAAAAACTCAGTTAAATACCCTCACGTGAGACGCATGTGATGGCATATTGGTCTTTTCTTCTACACCTGCAAAAAGTTTATACAAAACTCTCTTTCTTCTAGAACTCATCCACCACCACCAAACCCACCATCAACACCCACCTTCACACCACCATTCAACCTCCAGCAGCCACCATTGCCGCCTTCACTAACACCATCACCTGCCATCACCCTTCCTCAACCATCACCCAACCCTAACCGTTCGCCACCGTCGCATCAAGCACCACCTCTCTGATTTGCTTCTAAACTAAGAACATCAGAAGTTCCATTGAACCTCCGATTCACTTATTTCCCCGATTCACTGTTCACTCCGGCGGCGTTGAACACGTGGGTTGGGTTCACGGCCGCGATGTCGGCGACAAGGGTTTCGCGAGACTCGAGGCGGCCGGAGCCGTAGGTGTAACTGATGTTCTGGGATTCGCATATTGTGCCCAGTAGACCGCCGATTCTTCTTCAACCTCCGGTCCGGCCATAGATCAAGAACTTGAGTGGGGTTGCAGGTGAACCTCCGATTCTTCTTCAACCTACGATCCACGGATCTGGGTTTGTGGAGCCGCTTGGATCTGGGTTTGTGGGTTCTTTTCCGGCGATTGGTGGTCGATTATTATTATTATTGTTCTTCTGGTCATCTTGTTGTTCTTGCTGTTGATTATGATTATTATTGTGATTATTATTATTATTGTTGTTGCTGGTACGTGAAGTAGATATGGGTGAAGAAGAGAAGGGTGAAGAGAGTGGTGTGTATGCTTGTGAATTTATTGTTATTATTATTATTAATATGAGAATATAAATTTGTTTTGAAAAGACCAATATGCTCTCACATGCGTCTCACGTGAGGGTATTTAACTGAGTTTTTCTAACCCAGTTAGCGTAAAGGACATAACGTTTAGGAAAAAAATGTTTAAAGGACACCGCCTGCAAAGAAACTAATAAAAGGACACGAACCGTAATTTGACTTTTTTTAAAGGACAAAATTTGTAATTCTGTCTATACAATTATAAATTATCAATTTAACTCTACTTATATTTATCCAAAAGCATGCTATTGGTATCCAATTTTATCATAACTAAACACTTAATGGTGTTTTTATCACTTCAAATTCTAGTTCAATTCTATTCATGTTGAGTCATTAAAGTATTCATGTTGTGATTATATCCCATATCAATAAGGTTCTCTTAAAACAGATTTTTGGTCTCTCAACTAGCAGAGACGGACCTAGGCAAGCCTGACTCTCAGTCTGGGCATTTTTTTTCGGGGCACTAAGTTTATATATTTATTTTTTAAAACATAAATTGGAAAAACTTATTGGGCCTCTGTATAAAACATTAAAACTTCAAAACTAACACTATAATTTTTATAGAGAGAACTCCTGTTTTGTTCCCTGTGCTTTGTTGATTTTAGTTGTTTTGGTCCAATCGACAAACCTTTAATAATTTGAGTAATTAAAGTTTCATATTGTAAGGTTTCAATCCAGCTGATTAATGAAGTCATACTTTTCCGTTATACCCCATCCAGTTTGATTGAAACTTGTTATAATATGAAACTTTAATGACTAAAATTATTATAGATTTCTCAATAAATTACTAAGTGTTTATTTCTATCACTTTGTTTGAGAAACTCACATAAACATAAGAATATGGCATATTCTTCCCTTGAGCCTAACAATTAAACCGTATAGACCGGGTTGTTTATTGGTTACCATGTTTCATGATTCACATCTCACAAAAATGTGTGAAGATAGGCTGATTAATATTTAATTATTACAAAAATATTTTAGGTCAAAAGGCATGTCACAGTACTCTGTGCAATTATAATTGTACATTTTCATACTTAATTAAGGTAGGGATTAAATAAATTGTAATTTTCGTTTATGTGGTTTATTCAAATTTGCTATTTTGGTTCAAAAGTTTAAGATTTACTATTTTCGTCCATAAGGTTTCATTTTCATTGCAATTTTCGTCCTCGTTAACATATTTTGAACTAAAATAGCAAATTTTAACAAATCACCTTGACGAAAATTACAACGAAAATAAAACTTTAGAAATAAAAATAACAAATTTTAAATTTTTATACTAAAATAACAAATTTAAACAAACCACAAAAATAAAAACCACAGTTATCTTGTGAAAATTTCATAGGCCAATTATTAATTATTGATCAAAACTAACAATCCAAAAGTCACAAGTCACAAAAGTCACCACAACAAATCTAATACTGCATAAACAATTAAACAGTAAGATATTACTTGTATAAATATTATAATAATATATATTGTGATCATAGGTAGACATGAGTATAATGGTCGGTGTTGTGTGACAGGCACCGATTTTCTATTTATAAATATTATCTAGTGTGTTAAAACACTTTTCTTTTGATTTGCAATATGTGTATAGCTTTATATAACGTAGAGTGGCTTAGAAACCCGTTATTTGATATGTAACTGTCTTTTGTTTTCTTGCTAGTTAGAATTTTCTAATCAGAAAAGATGTGGTTTTATTCAAATGGCATTTCAAGAAAAAATATATATACAATTAGGAATTAGGATCCATGTTTGTGTTGGATCATTTAACGCAAGTTTCATTTCAACATTGTTTTTTATGTAAATTATTACAATTTGCAAAATCTAATGAATTTCCAATTAATGGTCGTTCATCAAGATACAAAATACCTAACCATGGGATTGGGGCTATCACTTGGCCCTTTGGACCCTGTTTCTAGAGACGCTGCCCTTGGACCCTTGGCAAGGGAACCCCATTGCGCAGGTTTGCCCCTATGAACCAATTGGATTCCTAAATACTTAAAATGCTATTAAACTCAAACAAGCATGTAATCCGCACATTATGACTTGTTTGAAGTATATTTCAAGCCATTTTGGTTAACAAACTCAATCCAATTACATTTAAATAATATTGATGGACGATACTAAATTCATCAACATATCATACCTCCAGTAACACTGATTCACAACTCATATATCATAAAGTGTGGTCAAATAAAAAAGTTAATAATTCGACACTAGTGATTATATTCATTGAATACCTAAACGTGTTACGGCAACTAAACTTATGATTAAATGACATGGGGGTGACGGTTAAGGCGTGAATCTCTAAGGTCTCATGTTCAAAACCTGACTCAATAGGGTTTTCCCCTACAGTGATGGATTTCCTCTTTATAAAGTTTTTGGGTGAATCAGGGCTAGAACGTCAAACAAATACATTAGTGAAAATAATCACAATTCACAAGTAATGTCTCTAACTATTTGATCATAAGAAACTTTAAATGCTAGGATATTAATTTCTCATTTCAATCCAAGTTATATATATATATACAAGGATTGAAGATGCAACAAGACCGATAAAGATTTTGCTAAAATATAATGCATGTATGATGGCAAGTAGCTACTAGGTAGGAAGTCATAATTTAATGTATGAAAACAAGTATGGTAATGATGGGATAGTATTTGGGTGGTAATGAGTATTATTAAAGGGAAATGAGAGGTGTTAGTGTTGTCGCTATCCACCCTTCAAATAATAAACAATATAAACATATATAGACTAGTTACTTCCTTTTTGTTTTCTTTAACTTCTCCTTTTGTCCTTCTTTCTTTATGTCACTCTTACATCATTCACACACATTAAATCTTACATTCTAAGAAATTTAATTTCCAAAATATGCAATGATACATAAATGTTGTTTTGTAAATTTAAATTGTACACACATATATGATGATAAAATAATTATAAATTGCATGGTAACTTTATATGAGCAGTGGCGTAGCTTAGTTGAAGTCAGGGTGGGCCCGACCCTTTCTGTTTTTTCATTAGGTGGTGTAAATTGATCTTTTTTTGACCGAAAATATTTATGCATAGTGTAAATTTACCCGTTTTCGAACGAAATTTTGAGACCGGCCCCCTCCGTTTTTTGCTCGGTAGGGTAAATTTATCTTTTTTCGGCTGAAAATTTTTATACATAGTGGCCATTTACCTGTTTCCAACGAAATTTTGAGCCCGGCCCTCCGTTTTATGCTCGGTAGTGTAAATTTATCATTTTTCGGTTGAAAATTTTTATGCATAATGTAAATATATCTGTTTCCGATCGAAATTTTGAGTTTGTCACCCTCTAGTTTATGAACTTTTTTATACATATGAAGTCCGACTCACTCGACGTATATGTCTAAGCTTCGCCATCATATATGAGAGTATGTTATGTGATTTTGCCTTTTTGACACCCAAAATTAATAGTTTCACCTTCAAGCATGCATCCCACTTTTACAAATTTGCATTTTCACTCCTCAACACTCTCACATTGGATGGCTATGATTAAATCTAGTTATTTTACCAATTTGCTTTACCTTTTCTCTTTTACACAATTTTTTTACATATATAGAACATTTGGATATATATTTCAATTGCTTAAGTGCATTAATCTTGTACACAAATCGTGTAATTTACTGTTACACGCTTCGTTAAATACAGTTATGTAGTTCACTGAAACTACGAAATCATATAAGAAGCGTTCACACGTCAACTTGTTACTTGCTTATTGTCAAATTGCATGAATTCAATTGGCTATAGATGAAATGTTTGTGGCAAAAAGCTATTTTGATACATTATATTGATTAAAGTAGTTATTAGTGTGATTCCCAATTTGTCAAAGTTATATCACATGTTCAATTTGGACTAATATACTTTACCTTATGTAGCAAATTGGCATGATTGTTACTTTGAATATATATTTTTTAAACTTACGATATATTTTTTATAGACTAGCAAAAGTAACGATGGAAGTTTGTATCACACATCCATTTGCTTGAACATAATTAATCATAATTAATCACTATATTTTCCGAATTAATAATTTATTTAAAAAGAAAAAAAAACATTTTCTAAGATTGTTCCAAAATGAAATTATGTGTTCACCAAACTATGATAGTCATATGTTGTAGACATAATATGATTGTACTTTATTGAGCATCCATAAAAGAGAAGCAAGGAATATCTATGTAGCTACTACTTGATGACGTTATCATTCATTTCACAATAGAGAAAGTTACATAAAATTAAAAAAAAGTGATATCAAATTGTTTTATGTGATTGTATGTTATGAAATAGTTATCATGTTTATTGATAAAATACTAATAACATTTTCATCCTTTGATGCAATTGGTTTATGTGATTGTATGTTATGAAATAGTGTACTATATATTAGATACAATAATAGTCAAACAATCATATATATTAGATTGTATAATAATTACATATTTTGAAAACAATATAATGATCATAATTAACTAATATTTTTTTCTGAAAAAGTTAAGAGGGTATTTTTAGCTAGGGTTGAGCTCGGTATTAGAGATGGTCAAAAAAACCGGTTGGGGAACCGGTTTGCCGGTTTAAACCGGAAACCGGTTTTTTAGAAACCGGTTTGACCGGTTTACAAACCGCCGGTTCGTATTTCGGTTACGAGTTTTAGATTCAAAACCGGTTAACAAACCGGTTAATGAAAAAACCGGTTTTTTTTAATAACCGGTTATGGAAAAACCGGTTAACCGGTTTAAAAAAAACCGGTTTTTTACCGTTGTGAAAAAACCGGTTAACCGGTTTCTCCATAACCGGTTAACCGGTTAAAAACCGGTTTTTTTTTTTTGACCGTTGTATAACGGCTATATGGCCGTTTTTTTTTTACCGTTTTTTTTTTTACCATTTTACCCCCACAAACATCTATATATAGTTTAGGTTGGGTATTGGTTAGATCACACTCGATTATACAACTCCATACGCTCTAAACGTTTATTTCATACGCGATTATTTTGTTATCTCACGCTCAATTATACCACATTACCACTCCATACGCTCTTATTTCGTAGTCGATTATCATGGCCTCCCAAAGTGCTGCTTCATCCGTCAACATGGGTGCCTCGAACACGGGAGAAACGGTCGTTCGGGTCATCCCCACGAAACGAAACCAAGATGTTTGGCAACATTTCGACCTATGCGAAATGTCTAACGGTAGCCAAAAAGCTCGATGCAAACATTGTTTGAAGTTTTATGGCAAAGATGCAAACTCCACTTTAAAAGCGCATGTACAAAGGCCCTTTTGCAAGGCCTTGAAGGACGAATCGGGAAGTAGTTCGCAGCCGGAGATGACGAATCAAGGAGCGGTGTTTACGTACGACCTTGAAGCGGTACGTCAAAAGTTTTCAAACTTTGTGATTCAACAAACACTTCCTTTCAATCACTTCGACAACCCTCAATTCACGGAGATGATGCAAAAGTATGTTCAACCACGCTACCAACACGTAAGTCGTTCGACCCTTAGAAGAGATTGTCTTAAAGCATGGAAAAACGCTAAATCCGAACTAATTTCATACTTTTCAAACTTACAAACTGGTGTAAACTTAACAACGGATGTGTGGTCGGTACCTCATGGTTCGCCTGACTCATACATTTGTGTGACGGCTCATTGGGTTGACCCCGAGTCGTGGCAAATGATGAAACGAACCGTTGCGTTTCAATTGTTTGATTACCCGCACACGGGTAGAAATATTTTTAAACTCTTGGATAAAGTCGTTCGACAATACAAGATTGAACATCAAATCTTTTCAATTTCGTTTGATAACACGTCCAACAATACGGCCGCGGTTGGCCATTTAAAATTAAAGTATAAACCTATTTGTGATGGAGCGTTTTTTCATAGCCGATGCATTGCACATATTATCAACTTGGCCGTGCAAGATGGGTTAAACGTGATCGAAACGCAAAGAAACAATTTTAAAAGAATGTTACGAGATGTTTTTAGCAACAATAAAACATTTTCAAGATACAAAAAATTTTGTGTAGAAGCTAATTGTCAACGGTTGGGGCCAAATTGGGATTGTCCAACAAGATGAAACTCGACTTGTGATATGTTTGAGAAAGCCATCCAACAAAAAGAATCATTAATTGCGTTTCATCAAATTTTGTCAAGTATGGGTAAATGTGCACCGTACGATCCTAGAAACTGGTTATTGATTGAGATCGTTACGGAGGTCCTTCAAATTTTTAAATCTTGCACAACTAATTTATCCGGGGTTTACTATCCAACAAGCCCCATTGCTTTACCAAAAATTGATGTCATGTGCACAAAGTTGAGTGAACTTCATTGTAGGGGTGCACCTTATTTTGATATGGGTGTAAAAATGAAAGAAAAATTTAGAAAATATTTTCAAGAACTACCCGCTGTTTTGACATGTGCTGCTGCGTTAAACCCTTGCATCAATGTTGGTGGTGTTGAAGCTTTAATAGAAAAAATTTGTGATGAGCTAGAGTTAAACGACGATCAAAACCCCTATTATAGCCAAACTTTAAAGAATGCTTTCAACACCACCTTGTCAAACATGTATGATGTTTACCTTACAAAATACGGGTCGTCTTCCCAAATTCATGACTCGTTAAGAGCTGTTGCCCAATCCCAATCCCAAACCGACCTTGAAATGGGGATGTACTACATGATTTGGGAAGACGCCGGTAAACGTCAAAAGGTAAACACCCCAAGCAGTGAACTTGGAAGGTATGGTGGTACCAACTTTGTGAAACACATGACTCCGTATGAATTTAGAAGTCTTGATTTGCTGGCTTGGTGGAGAGGTAAGGAGGATGAGTTTCCGATCCTCGCCGCCATGGCCAAAGATTTACTAACGGTCCAAGCTTCCACGGTAGCTTCGGAGTCTGCCTTTTCTGTTTCTGGCAGGGTTATATCGATTAGGAGGACTCGACTCACTCCACCAGCTATAGAGATGTCGATTTGCTACAAGGATTACTTGGACTCTTTAGATAGGGCACAACATCAACGCTCACTCGAGGGGGAAATGGAGTATGAGGCGGGCTTGTATGAAGACGAGGTCAATCAAGGACACACTCAACCAATGACCGATGAAGAAGCCGCGTACGACGATTACCTAAGGAATAGCTCGGGATCGGGTAGCGAAGAAAATTAGTTAAAGAAACAGCAAACATGGAGGCAAATAATGAGTAAGAAACAGCAAGTTGTTCATGTAATCGTGTCTAAGCATTCTTTAATGTTTGTATTTTTGAGTTACGAATATGCGATAACGATTTAATGTTTGTATTTTTAATGTAAAAACTATAAATGAAAGTTATGTGTTTTTAATCTTCCAAGCAAAGAACCTTAACAACGAAAGCAAAGAATGGCTTCGGTCAGTCCGTTTTGCCTTGTAGTTACCGGTTTGTTTATACTGTGAAAAAATAATGGTTATTTAAAAAAAAATAAAATAAAATAAAAAATAAAAAAAAACCGGTTAACCTAAAAACCGGTTATTAAAAAACCGGTTAATAAAAAAACCGGTTTATTAACCGGTTCTAACCGGTTTCTAAACCGGTCCTAACCGGTTAGACCGGTTAGGGTTTTGACATACAAAAACCGGTTATTAACCGGTCCGGTTATTAACCGAACCGGTTTTTTTCCCGGGCCAAAAAAACCGGTCCGGTTAATAACCGAACCGGTTTTTTTTAAAAAAACCGATTTGTGCACCTCTACTCGGTATCAAACCAGTATCAATCCTGATTTTCCTAAAAACTTAGTCTCGATATCGATATCAAGAATGCTTGATACGATACTGGTGCCATATCGGTGCCGAAAATTCAAAAAAATGGTTTCGAATTATTGCTGACGGTATTGGTTCAGTACTAGTACCGTACTCGTTTACTCATTCATATTTTTGGCTATTCATAAACACTTAACAGAAAAAAAATAGCATATGGGTCCTATTACTCTTCATCAACACCCTTCCATTCCCTTTTTCAGGAATCTTAAACAATATAAAATAAAAAAGAAATACTAAAACTAAAAAACGCCTTCCACTAACTCATTTATTCCTAACACTATATTCTGTAATTTTTCTTTTTGATTATCAAAATCATATTATAATCACCTACTATTATTCTTAAATACATACAATATACATTCAAATCAATAAGCTTAAGAAGTACTCTAAAGAAACCATATTTTTAATTTGTAACAACAAATATCACACACAAACCTTTGATAGTTTGATGGTCGTTGGGTTATCTTGATATCGCGGACAAAGTACGTATAAGAGCTGTATGAATATAAGGACTACGTACTAATATATTGAATTAACTATGAGTGTTCATGCACATAATCGCGCTATCCACAAGTATATAATCATCAATGGTAATTATTATCGACGCAAGGCGCTCCTAAAGAAATTATGGGTCATCATAAAACCTATAATTAAATAAATTGTCATCTTAGATGCTAGCTAGCTAATTAATAACATAAATCAAGGATGATCATGAAAAAGAATTACAATTAATTAATCAATATACAAATCTGATTAATTATGTATGGTATAATTAGAACCTGTTCTCACATATTCCTACACAAAAATTTAGCTAAATAATCATTATTAATGCTACAAGTATTACAAATATACCCGGTACTTATGCACAAAGATGGACAACTTTAACTCAACAAGAACATTGGCCAAAACTGCATCATTTTGGTGTAGCTGGCCCAGCATTTTTATAAAGATTCATATCTTTTTTTCTACTAGATATTTATAATTTATTGCCTAGAATTAATTCCATTGATGATCGCTACCGGCCCCATGAACAAATTCGATCTTTCTGGTTTAATTTTCGCATTTATCTAAAAGTTCCTCCAAAAGATGGTGTCCAGAAATCTACTGGAGTTTCGTTTGTCACTGGGAATGTGCTTGATATCGGTACTAAACATAGTCCCCGAGTTTTTAGATCTTGTCTTGATCCATCCAATGGTTTATCTAAAATCTGCATCAACCCCATGTCATAAGTTTGATTATTTGATCATTACAAGAACAAATTAGAACACTAATGACTAATAGTATAAGATTCCGATAAATATATCTACGTGCGCTTTTATTTAAGTTCTTGTACTTCTAGGCGACATCGAATTGTCTAGAAATACAAGAACTCTAAAAAAACGCGTAAATAATCAACACATGTCATAAGTTATTTAATCATTACAAGAACAAATTAGAGCACTAGCTAATGGATTGATTATTTTTTTTTATCACTAGATGGTTTAAGATTCATATATAAGTATTTCTATGTGTGTATGTCTTTTTATAATCTTCTTGTACTTCTAAACACTTAGCAAACTCGACGATAGCGAAGTACCTAGAAGTACAAGAGCTTTTAAAAAAACACTTAAAAGTGCTTAATTGAATCGTAAACCACCTAATAATCCAAAAATTTCTGGATCAATTAGTTTATAGGCACCTGTTTTTGTTGTTGCATGATTGCAGCATTGTTCATGTATGGGGTGCTTAGAACCTGAAGAAATAATTAAGATTAATGCTAGGTTATTTATAAGCAATATTTATTATTTTTTGCATCAAATTTTAACTAATCATACTTACATTAACTTGTTCATGGAGAAATTTAATGTACACGATAGCCTCAGACAACACGGATGCTGTATCGGTCTGAAAAAAACTTCAAAGGTGGCTTTAGTTTCAAGATTAATCATCAAAAAGCGAAGAAAAAGACGATGAAGAAATATATGAAGATATAGATATTGATCATGCATACTTTTCCAAAAGGGGAAACTAATTGTTGGAGTGCAGTGATTCTGTCCCCCATCTTCTCTTTTCTAGCCTGATCAAACCAAATTAATACAAAAGCATTCAACTTTAATTGTGTTCTCAAGATTCATAAAGAGTAAAAACAAGATTAATAGTTGTACCTTTAAAGGTGGCATTAATGGTGGGTTCTCATTTCTTGGTCTTTTGGTTGATGGTGATTTGGTGTTGCTTCTTTTCACCATTTCAGATTTGGGATTCTTGTTATATTTGCAAATAATCAACAAAAGTAACCTAAAATATTAGCCTTTTGGTGTAATTTATTAGGGTTTGATCATTGCTAATTCTATATATAATTATACATACATTTGGTTTATCTTCAATGGTTGATGAAGGTGACTGCATTTGCAATGGAAAAAAGCTTGGTCTAATATCATTCATGGAGGCGGTGGAGGCATTCCAAAATCGAGCGTTGTTGGAAAAGTGCAGTTGCGTGTTCATCTGCACTTTTGATGGTGAATTCGTTGAGAATTCTTGTTGTGGCAGCGGAGCAGGAGGATACTCTCCTCCCCCGCCGCCGCAACTACCACCTGATATGGTCATGGCACCATAGCTGGATGGATAGGAATAACTCATTCCTTGGTTTTGGTTATGATCATAACCAGAATCTTGTTGTAGACTCGTGTTGCTATGATCCGAACCGAATAAACTTTGTATGATCGTAGAATTACTTCCATAGGAATGATTCATATGTTGGAAGCCAGGATTTAATCTGCTTTCATCGTTGTAGCGCGCGTGTTCATGTTCGTTTATTTGCTTGAACTCGGTAGGTGATTCTGAATACATTTTATGTGATTTCCATTGGTTTTCTTGAAAATTGTTTGTGTTTGAGCTCAAACCATGATCTTCTTGAACTAGGGTGTGGTAACCACTTTGATGATCATCATTTCTTTGATCTCCACGGCTGGTTTGTATCAAAAAGTTAAATACTTTTTTAGCAACCAAAAGAATCAAAATAAACAAATTTAGGGTTTTGTAAAGAAAACAAGAATATGTTCTATTATAGTACTTACTATAAAGTTTGATTCCAATCCAAAGGCTGTGATATTGGTTGTGATGAAAGGCCTAGTTCCATCATATGTAAGTTCGGGTTGCCGTCCAGCAACCCTGCACCACCACGCTCGCCACCACCACAACCACTACAGGTGGCGGTTGTGGTGGTGCTATCTGTGGTTTCTTGGAAAAGATTCATGGAGGTGATAGAAACTGAATTCAGACAAGGTCTTGTTCTTGAATCCCACCAGCTATCTGCCATCTTTTGAAATGGATCAAATTAGTTTCTTGATGTTCAAGATACCTCCAGATTTCTTGTTTAATAAAAGTTGTAATAATGAAATCAATATTGGAATGGTTTGTGTTAGTATTTATATGAAACTGGAAACTGGAAACTGGAATTTAGAGTGTAGGTAGGGAGAACAGAAGAAATGCCAAATTAGTTGACTTTTTTTATTGTCTATATATTGAAATTATTATTTTCTTCCTAGAAAACAAAACAAAACAAACCAAAGATTACATTCTTCATGGAATAAATATATTTAACTAAATTTCACTGTACTTTACTATTTATCCCTAAGAAAAAAACTTTATCACTTTAGTCTTTAGCCCTTGAATTTATAGTTTATATATCACTAACAGACTAAAATATATGCTATGTATGTTTAGCATATATTTTAGTCTGATAGCATATATTTTAGTTTGTTAGTGATATAAAAAAACCTTGGATGCTTTAAAAGATTAATGTCACGGAGTTATCTTGTCGTATTTTACTGTTTGATCAGCGTGTTCGTGCATTTTGGAATATTTGTTGAAGCATAAGGATTATCTCATAAATATGTCCCCCTCACTTGCATTAGATTCTTCTAAAAGTCTGGTGTAATGATGGCAAGAATGTGATAACTCTCATCTATCATGTCAATGGTCTACTTCTTCTGCTAGCTTCTGATAAGGATTCTTGATGGAAATTAAACAGTTTCATGTCCTACTTTAGAACAATTCTCAAGTTGAGTTTCCAATCAAGGAATTTGGTATAGTGATATTGTCCTTCTCCAAGGAAAAATTACAAAAACAATGTCAGTGTGTTTTATATTGATGGTGTTGGTTATTCTTTAAAGAAATATCATATCTAAATCTAAATTAAGTATTTTCATTATTTAAAGTATTTTGTTAGACTAAGACCCATATTTTGCTCACTGATCAGTGTACTAGTGTACTCGGCGGCGTTGTGTAATTCCTATGGTTGAACTATTTACGTATGATATTGCACTAAAGGATAGATTCCACGGGCGCCCCATTGTATGGTCTCGTTTGAGGGTACTTTTGATGTCCGTGAGCGGTTTGGGTTTTTTCTATTTTTTTTTTAAGAAAATCATTTTTGGTGTAAAAGTTGGTGATGTGAAAATTGTAAGAGTGTTTGTTGAATGAAATTGGTGGTTGAATGACTTGGATCAATAAAAGCAAAATGAATATTTTATTATTAATAAAATGTTTAATTGCTTAAAACATTATTCTAGCTTGAGAGTTGAGACACGTTATAATAATTGTATTTTGTTGTAGCGTAACTATTTTATGAAACCACGTAATTCTTTCTCTTCGTATGGTTTCGGTTTGTACGTTAAATATTATTTGTACGTTATCTCGCCTATATATGTATATGTGTGTGTATGTGTGTATATATATATATGTTGTTTATTAGTTTCTTTTGGGTGAGAACATAAAGCTTAACAGTGCCGTATACTCTTGAATTTAATTTAAATATAATTAAGTACAACTTTATTTTTATCTGTGAACAAATAAGCATATTATAAATATTGTCTTTTATCAATTCATTTTATAATCATTTAGACCAAATAATATATTTTCTAGGGCTACACTTTATGCATTTCTTAAATAATATTAGTTTAGGCATGTATTATATGTGGCACTGTTGAGTAAGACAAAAGGTTCCAACTCATCTAAACACTAGCTCTGCCATTTCGTTTTCTTTACATATCAATATTATCTTATAATAGATTTGTATCATTTAAAATGTCTAAATGTACTATGTATTGTGGATTGGATCAAATATAAATAGAATTAGGATGTAAAGCGTACGAATCAAAAGAAACTACAAAATATACGGTGATAAAATTGCAAATAATTGGCCGAGCAATTGAAGCATGCATGCAAATTAGATCGGTTGACTAATTGTGAATTGGACTGAATAAATTACATCGTTGCATTCTTTGAACCGTGAGAATCGAAGGAAATTGAAGCTTTGCAAATCAAACATGAACAAAGATAATTACTCTATTTGTACATGATAAATTATCATTGATAATTACGCTAGTTAAACGAGATAATTACTCCACATATAAAACAACTATAATTACAAAGTGTAATCACTTGTATAAATTGAGGAATTATTATTTTGAAAATTCACTTGAATTAACAATACTCATGAAAACCCAAAGTAACAATCAAATTATTTTTTGTTTTATAACACAATGCTATTATAATCACGTAAAACAAAAAGAAACAAAACAATAGTTTACTTACGAGTTATGCTATGTGAAACATTTTGAATATATGTAATGCATAAACATATGTAACATAATTTATTTGTGTGTGGTATAACTCGTAGGTAAAATATTTATTTTATTTGATTTTTGTTTCACGTGATAATAATAACATATATTATACTGTATTAAAAAAATTATATAAAAATGATTGTTACACTAATTTTTAAGAGTTTTTTTCAACTAATTAAGAGGGTTTTCAGATTACACGTCCTTTATAGTATTTACTTTATAGTGTAACTACTTGAACAATCACATAATTTGCATGCTTGAACAATAGTGTAATTGGTTCTTTTAGAGTGAAGTGAAATTACTTGAACCATATCATAATTATGTGCATTTTTTTCTAAATATAGTAGTTCTTATGACATAAGTTTATGTTTGTAGAGTAACATGTTTATAAGTAAGTAATTTGGCATACAACAAAACAAAATCAAGTAATTACACTACTCATAATAAGTGCTATAGTTATATGAAAAATTACTCGATTGATCGAGAATACAAAAATGTCACCGCTAGTTTTGTGAGAGAAAACGATTTCCTAATATTTACAAAAATGTCACATCCAACCTCCTACTCATCATTCAATCCATGCAATTTGTACGTTTATCGTGTTTCTATGTCAACTGAAACCATAGATTGTTATCGTGTGTGTGTGTATGTATGTCGATAGCTAATAACACTCAGTATTAAAGGAAAATCGCATGCGATTATTCGATTGATTCATCTCCTCAAAGTCATAACCTTTTAGCATATGTTACTCTACTTATCTTGCTCTACCTAACTTACACCAATCTAAATTTGAGACTAGCCCGTCATAGGCAGGGCTCGAAAGTCGAACCCTTAACATCAAAGGGAACTTCACTACTCTAAATATGAGCCTTCAGTGACACATATTTCAGACTACTTGCATCATCAGTTATATTAATCTACTAGTCCTCTTAACATGAAAGAACAAGAACATATAAAATTCAAAAACTATATAATGAAACATAACTCTTTAAAACATTCACAATAGGTTCTCTAAATTGTGTGTGTGTAATCTACTTTTTAGGGCGTGGTTGTAAGCGGTCGTGAGTGAAAGAAATAAAAATATATATGTTCATGAGTAAATTTGAAAAAACAGTGTTCATACTTTACATTTTTTTTAGTATTTATTGAAAGCGGTTGTAACTGGAGAAAATAGTAATGTAATGATAAAGATATAAAAGAGTATTATTTAATTAACAGGAAAAGTAAAAATATAATATTTTTAGTGTAATCAAAATAACGAAACCGTCCAGAATGCTTTTAACGATATCGTATTTTACAATTAAAAAAGGACATATTAAATAAATTAAATAAGTAAAATTTAAAAGAACAATTGTTTAATATTGAGTGGAAGAGGACGGCGGCAGACGGTAGTTGTGGTGGGGTATCGGCAGGACTGACTGACCGGTGTTCCGGTTGGATTTGACTTTGATTGTCAACATTCAAATTATTACTTGTTGAGTTTGTTTTTTACTGTCTTCCATATTTGACAAAATTAATAGACAACGACTGGGCCCACGCGTGCAAACTGAATAGTCAAGTCTTGAAAATGATACATTCCCATTTTTTTATATTTTATTTTTTTTTCTTTACAATAAATTATGTAAATAATATCAAACTTGTTGAAGTCTCTTAGGCTATGCGTAGTAGAGGGCTACAAATTAAGGCGTTTTACGCCATGTGGCGCCCAGTCAGCAAGGGGTGAGAATTTGTTTTGAGGTGTAATGATGTAAGGACTACAATAGTAATATAATATATATGTGTGTGTGTGTATAACACACACATACTAATATAATAATATAATCAAAGTGAAGCAAAGCGACAAGCAGTCCTCGCCCCACCCACAATTCGCCCAGGGGGGCGGTGTTCGCGCCCCAAATCGCCGGAATTCGCCCCTTCCTTGCACCCACTACGTATGGCCTTATGGACCACAAACTGTGGTAAAACCTGTGTTAGTTAACGGGTTCAAATGGGTTATCTTAAACTGGTCAACGAGTTAAATCAGGTTATATTGAATGAGTCAATGGGTTAAGGCAAGGTAACTATTTTATAAATTTTAACTTAACAGAATGTCAAAATAGGGTGGTAGAACTAATGAGTAGAGGTGCACAAACCGGTTTAAAACTTAATAACGGTTCGGGTTGGTTAATAAAAGTCAAAACCGGTCATGATCGGTTTCAGTTCGGGTTGAAACCGGTCTCACGAACAGTGACGATTGGTTTCGGTTAGGTTTTTGATTGGTTTCGGTTCGGTTAACCGATTTTGGTGAAAAAACTACAAACTGGTTCCAAACCTACGTTTCAGTTGGTTCCAAACTGGTTTCTACATAATCGGTTTCAAACCGGTTCGGTTTTCGAATCGGTTCGGTTAACTAGTTTATTTGCCCACCTTTACTGATGAGTAATGACCATTATACCTACCATTATTTGTCTTCGTATGCTTTTCACCGTCACCACCGATGTCGCCTCGACATGACACTCCAATGCCGCCATCGACCCTCCACCACCACCACTACTCCACCGTTAGGGGTTGGTGGGTATTTTTTTTTCTTTTTTTCTAAGACGACTCATTTCAACCAGTAGTCAAGGTGGGTAAGGTACCTTTTTCTAAACGACTCATTTAAACCCGAAGTGGGGTGTGGATTGGTTGGACATGTTTTTCCCTTTTCATTATTATTATTATTATTATTATTGAAATTATTATTTTAACCTATGGTTGGGCTACGTCTTTTAAACAACTCATTTCAACCTGGGATGGGTTGGGACTTGTGAGAGTGAGGTGCAATGGCCGATGGGTATTTTCTAAAACGACTCTTTTTTACATAAGATGACATTAGGTCGATGAATACCCATTTTTAAACCAGGTATACACGTGTGGAAAGAAACACTTAATAAACACAAATAACTATAAGAAAATATTACATTAGACATGGTAATTAACAAACTGCTTATATTTAGTCGCCTGTCAGGTCAAATAAACACATACCAATAGAAAAAAGTATATACTACAATAAAACTTCAAGAACCTCTTGAAAATAAATTTGAAAATATACGGTATACAAATCGATGATTGAATACAACATCCCTTTGATGAAAATTTATAGAACGAAAAAATAACTCGTTTAATTAAAAAAATAAGTTTGACGGGTTAATGTACATGAATTCAAATGCTAATTAAATCATTAATGCTATTAACTTTTTTGTAAATTCGTTTCGTACACGCTCTAGATGACTTCATTGTTATCTTGATGTAACATCACCACTTTGTCACACTGTCTTTCAATTTGTCGTTTTCCTTTCAACAAATAATTTATTACAAAAATTTAAAAGTCAACAGGGCACATCGGATGTATCTTTTTATATTATAACGCTAACACTTAATTTACTTTTTTTTTTACCTATTTATTATTAGGTTGTTTGGTAGTTTTTTAATGGTTATTAATATGATATTTCTTATTAGTTCATAGTCTTTGATTATTAAGGAATAACTTTAAATCTGAATGATTAAAATGTTACCTCTTAATTGCTACCTCCTAATCATTAAGAGGTAGTCTTTTGATAATTATTAAGAAGCTACCAACATGCAAGTTTATATTTATCACATAGACCTAAACTTAGGATATATTTGACAAAACTAGCTGATAGTTGTAGCTGGTGGCTAGAAGCGGGTGGCTAGAAGCTATAGCTACTAGCTGTAGCTTTTTAGAATTATTTATATGTTTGGCAGAGTAACTGGAGTTTTTAATAAAATGTATAAAATTACTAAAATATGCATAACTAAAAACAATAATATTAAATGTATTTATTTTGAAATGTTATTAAAGTACATTAAAATACTAAAAGCTTGTAAATTTTTCTAAACGCTACTAGTAGAACATTTAAGCTTTAAGTTTTTTCTCCTAACCTAAAAGCTTTAAGTTCTTTAAACCAAATAAGGCTTCTAATTGAGTATGAGCTTTTTTTTTAAAAAAAAGCTAGAAGCTCTTAAAAGTGTCATGCCAAACTTATCCTTAAACCTAACAAATAGCAATTTACTATCATGTGATATAACATTATTTAAACACGAATCTATATCTAATAAATAACTATCAACTTACCATGAGTCACAATTATACGAGTCCAACCAAAGTGTTTCTTATTTCTTTTATTTTAGCTTTTACCCTTGCGTAATATAAAAACTAACAACTTGAAAAAATATAAGTATATATTTTCATTTTCAATATTACTATTTTATTACTTAAATTGCTTGCATATACATAATTTCAATCATATCTTATTTTAACATATCGTTTTGTAATTCATAATGGTTTATTTTTCACTATTTGATTTTAATTTAATTTTTTATTAATATGATTAAATAAAAGGATCCAATTACAATAAAGAGACAGGTAAGCGGGCAACAAACTGCGCCGCCACCCCCTTTTGAATAGCAAAACCGATCATACTGAAAAATATAATATCTATTAGACCACCAGTTGCGACCAATCCCACCTTGATGGGTGTATAATAGAAGGTCAAATGTTCAATCCATATAGAGTAATACTTAATCGTTAAAAAAACACTCATTGCGGCTAATAAGCGGGGCGCCAAGGCTGCCACATCGGTTTGTTAACGACCACAACACCGTGTTGTGCAAAGGAACTGGGGTAGTAGCACCTTAACACTTTGTAGAAAGAAAAGAGGCGATGACCACCCAAAACCAACCAATCATATTTTTTTATTATTTAGTTAAACGATAACGCACTTATCAAGGATATGTTAGTTAAAGCTCTTCTATCTATGTGACAATGACGTGATACTTTAGCTAACATCTATTAATTATCTTACAACACACGACATAATACACAGGTTTCTAATCCCTTTGATTAAAGAAAATATAAGGTTGAATTCTTTATATGTATGAAGTGAAACACGTGTTTACTTACTTTGTAAGAAGTCAACACATTTTGTAGTCCAAGAATTGTCAACAGAAAATAATTATTAATTTTGACTTGTTGATAAACGTGTGAAGCAAATTCCGTGGTTGAAATAAGTCTTCTACTTCGAATATTGACTTTATTATCAAAGTCCTTATAACCAAAAAAATTTGGTATGCTTCCTTCTTCTCGTTCCTTTTTCATAAAACCTTTTTTAATCTTACTACAAGACAAACAATATTTAAATTCATTATCACTTCACATTTTCAAATCATAAAATGTTTTAATTATAACTATTTAAAACATATAACCTAACTATTTTATACTTAAAAAGGCATTATTTTGATGGGTTCCTATGATAAGATCCTTAATTTTATATCTCGTGTTTGAGTTTCGAAATATTGTTTCAAATAAGAAAAGCGCGTACGAGCATTCCCAACAACATCTCTAAACGTATACCAATAATTACTTGTGTAAATAGCGAAGCATGGTCAGGTATCCAACTTTATTTTCATTAATATGCATGTTAAGTTGCGTTTTATACTTATATATATTATACGCATAAATTGGTGCATACAAACCTTTGGTCAGTTAAGTATAAACTCGATTTTAAAATAAAGATAAATATAACATAACATTTTTACGGGTTAGGCTAAACGTACCTCTCTTCTCAACTTGTCATACCCGTCCCCTAACTTTCATTTCATTTTAAAATTTTATTTGACATATTACACCCTTGTAAAATTTATTGCATTTTAAGATATCCATTGAAAACATTCAATTAAAAAATATAAAGTTTTTTTATTATATTTTTTTTATCTCATCTGAACTTTCATTTTCTTTTAAGAATTTATCTCACATATTACTTTCATGTAATATTTTTTTTGTATTTTATGATCATTCTTTAAAATATTGAATTAAAAACTATAAAGTTTTTTATATTGTTCCTCACTTTTTTGTGTATTTTGTCCTTGATAATAATAATAATAATAATATTTATTATTATCATTATCAATGTATTATTATATTTAATATATATATATATATATTTTAATATATATATATATATATATTGATACTATTAAAATATAAAAAAATATATTAAAAATATTTACAATATTAATATTTAAAAAAATAAGTTAATCATAATAGCTTAATAGTTTTTAATTTGATATATGTAGTTGAGACTATTACATGAAAAAAAATGTTGTATGGACTAATATGTATATAAATAATATTAGAGCTAATGGTATTTGATCTAATAAGTTCATGAAGGTGTAAATTCAGTAAAAATGATACAGAGAAGGATACATTTAGCAACATCCCATTTTTATTCAATATAAAATTTTTATCTTAAGTTAAATGAATATAATGCCCCTCCAACATTTATTTGCATTGGTTGTGTATGTACTTTTTATTCCATATGATACATAGTTGGTGGTACGAGAACTATAAAACATAATGCTATTGCAATGTTGGAGACGTGTGAACTATTGATCATCAATAATATTAATTCATTTTAATTAAACCATTTCATCATTTGATATATACTATTTTAATTGATGTGAATGTTACAAGATATATGATTCGATAATACGATAGTTTTAGTAAATAAAAGAACTTAATGAAGAGAAGTTAAACATGTATCTAAATAAATGATGTCTATCAGTCTATACAATATATTTATGCCAAAACAATTACTCTGGACAGAACCATACTCAAATTGAACACCGTCTTCTTGTTTATCAAGATAATCTGAACAATTTCAAGTTCAGAATAAATTTCTTTATATAATAATATATACTAAACTATACAACTAAGAATTCCATATTGTCGGAACATACATACAGATTCATGAATGGACAATGAGTATGGACCTACTTTTGGAGAATGAAATACTAGTATGTTCCATGAATGGACAAATAGTATGGATCTACTTTTGGAAATACCTTATAATATAATTGACAAAATTATATAAGTGATAATCATCACCCTTTTTGTATTGATATATACTACCAATTATTATACCATTTTCCACATTTATTTATTTTCCAAAGTTTTTTTTTCTAAACAGATACTTGACTTTAACTTCACCTTTCTTAAATGAAAGGAGCAATGGTCGAAAGACAAAATAAATAAATAAATAAAATATTATATAAAATAAAAGGCAACTATAAACACCAAAACTAATCAAACAAAAACTGAATATCCAAGTCCGGCTCATAGACCTATCCAAGCCCAATACATATACCCAACTTCTATCCTTATTCCTTATCAAGCCCACATATAACCCAAATAACCGGAACTGGTTCCATACCCAGAACCGGTTTCGGGTATGGAACCGGATTCGGGTATGACCGGATATTGAAATTTCGGGTATTGGCAATAACAGGTCGGGTTCGGGTCCAGGTATTACCTCTAATAACTATACCCTATGCATCAGTTTAGGGTCGGGTATGAAATCGGGTATTTGAATACCCTATTTTCGGGGGTTTTATCCGGTACTTTTCGGGTATAGATCTGATTTTTTAAAGGGTTGTACTTTTTAGGGGGATTTTCGGGTATTTTTCCAGGTATTTTTCAAGTATAGATCGGATATTTGAAAAAACCCGGTTTCGGGTATTGGAGAAACTAGGCATTTCAAATACCCGATCTGTACCCGAAAAATACCTTAAAATGTACTCGGTAATACCCTAAAACCCGAACAGGTTTCATACCAGGAACTGAGTTTTTCCAATACCCAAAACCAGGCATTTCAAATACCCGATATGTACCCGAAAAATACCTTAAAAATACTAAAAAAATACCCCTAAAAAGTGAAACATATTATAAAATCCAATTTGTACTCGAAAATACCCCCAAAAAACCCGAAAACAGGGTTTTTCAATGCCTGAAAATAGGGTTTTCAAATACCCGGTTTTATACCCGAATCGAACCCGATGCTTAGGGTATGGTTTTTAGAGACAATACCCGGACTTGAACCGGGTATTATCTATACCTAATTTTCCAATACCCGATCATATCCGGACCCGGTTCCATACCCGAAACCGGGTATTTGAAAAACCCGATTTATGCACCTCTATCCGTGGCTCTTGCTTTGATTCTTATCTGCTAGGTTAAAGTCATTTTGTTAAAATATGGGCTGCATAAAATATCAAAAATATATTGGGCGGGCTTAAAGCCGGTATTATCAAAAAAAAAAAACATGACGTTCGATGCTCTACCAAACCGCCCAAAAATGCAGAGTCCTAAATACCAACTTCCTGTTCTGAATCCGGTATAACCAGACACCAGTTCAACTGGCGGGTACGTACCGGTTTTCAAAACACAAGCTCTAAAAGATATAAAATATTAGCCCAGCCCATATTTGTCAGAAGCCCAAACATTTTTTCATCTGTTCAATGCCAGTTCTTATTATTACTTGTTGGTTATTATTTAGTTGGTATAATAACATTTAAAATCAGTGCTTTCTTCGCATCAGATCGATTAATTTGAAGACTAATTATTATTATTATTATTATTATACAAAACTTGACAAGTAAGTTATTAATCTCGTTCTTACTTCTTAATTATTTAAAAAATCATATTAATTCATCGTTAATTTATACGTTTATTGATTGTATAATTATTTAGGGTTAGTATATGCTAATTGCTATTTATACCTAAATATTGTAGAAGATATAATTAACACTTTGTTTAGTGTAATTAGTAATTACTATTTTAACCTTATATTTCTACTTAGGGGTGTAAGCTACTCGAGAGCGGCTCGTTAAAAGCTTGAATCGAGCCGAGCTTAAACGAGCTCGAGCTTTTATTAAGGCTTATTTAATAACGCACTCGAGCCTGAGCTTCACATATCATACTCGACTACTCGAGCTAGCTCATGGTCCTGCACTAGCTTCTTTTTTATATAGTTTTTATTTAATGAATTTGTATAATAACTATAATTATATATAAAACATATGATAAAAAATAATTAATTGAATAAGAAATAATAAATGAGCTGAACTCGAGCTTGGCAAACTACTTACGAACTGAGCTCAAGCTTCAGAAATAAAACTCTAAACGTGCCAAGCTCGAGCCTAAATGAGCTCAGTCTCGGCTTGGCTCGTCTCAGCCAGTGGCGAAGCTTGTACTAAGATATCGGGGGGGGGGGGGGGTGACTCAAAATGTATTAAACAATTTCGCAAACGAGGGGGGTCGGGCATAATATTTTGATCGAAAACAGCTAAATTTACATTACTGCGCAAAAAAACAAGGGGGGGGGGGACCCCGGGCCCTAAGTATACTTCGCCAATGGTCTCGGCTCGGCTTTAAGTTTGACTCGGTATGGATCGAACGAAATACATTGTTCATGTTCGTCCATTATTAAACGAAATAACATAAACGAACTTCTTGGTTCTTGGCTTCTTGCTGAACAGTTAACGAGCAGTTCGCCAAACATTCGGTTTGTTAACAAACAGGCTTATCAGTTATCAACCACAGAGCATAATAATGTTTTACTTCCATTCACAGCTTTATGTTTGACTCAGTATGGATTTACTCTGCAATGCATACTCAACTACTTCAGATGAAGATGAAGAAACCGAAAAATACACACTTCCGCCCCTCAAACGGGCCAAGCCCGAATTTTATCATAATACGTCAACCAGAACTTTGCCTGCTGTTGACTTAAGTCAACCAAAAAGTATTCCACCCGAAGCATCGATTGCAGGGAGATACATATCAAAACGAGAACGTGCACTCATGGCGTCCACTTCTCAAACTTCACATCCGGGACCCCCAACTTATCCAGCTCGTTCCCCTGGTTCGGGTTTTCTAAACTTTTTTTTGACTGATATTATTCACATTTCACGGTTTATGAATTATGATATCGTTTTATTCTCAGTTCAAGGAACCATCTCGGATTCGTGCATACGAAAAGACGTTTTAGTGTTGTTGAGGAATCGAACGAAGGAATATTCGAATTCTGTTCATACGTCTGAACGGGCTTCCACGAATCTTACTGGTCATACAAAGGCTGTGAATGCAATACAATGGTCAAATACTCATTGTAAGTTTTGGAAATAAAAATATCATTTTTTTCGTTACAAAGTAGTTAAGATAGCATATATAACCATTGTATTGAGAACAGTATAATAAAAGAACAGTATAATAAATGACCATTTTACCCTTATTTTTCTAAACCTTTAAAATTTCATATATGTCCATTTTTAACTTTAAAAAAAGTTGCATATTTTTTTGTACCCATTTTTAACTCAAGTCTTTCCCTTTTTTTCTTCAATTTTTAACATATACAATAGTTTCTCAAACTAATAGACTGCTTATCGTTCGATTATCAAATGATTATACCTTGTTCGGTTAATCTGATGCGAGTTTGGTTATCTGATTCGAACATTCAGATTCAGTTGTTTGATTATCTGTCGTTGAGAGAACAAAAAAGGAGAGACGACGGTTCGGTCCGCTTGCTCACCGTCGATGTCGATTAAAGTTCAAATAAAAAATTGGGGTTTAAACAAATATAATAAAAAAGGGTAGGATGGTCTTTAAGTAAAAATTCGTAATAATAATTTTTTTCAAGTTTGTAAGGGTATGTATGAAGTCAATCCTAAGTTTTATAACTAATTTGCAGCTCATCTTCTTGCATCTGCTGGTATGGATTCATCCATATATATATGGAACGTGTGGAACACGGAAAATAAAAAATCACGGGTTTTAAACGTTCATACCGCAGCAGTAAAAGACATTCAATGGTCAAGTCAAGGACTTACTTTACTCTCGTGTGGATACGATTGTTCATCAAGATTAATCGATGTTGAAAAAGGGTTAGAAACTCAGGTATTTAAGGAAGATCAAGTTGTTGGAGTTGTTAAGTTTCATCCTAATAATTCTAACCTTTTTCTATCCGGTGGGTCAAACGGGGTTATACGGTTATGGGATATTAGAACCGGAAATGAAGTGAATCGGTATGTTCGTGGGCTTGGCCCGATTCTTGATTTGGAGTTTATGAACAATACGCGCGGGTTTATTTCGTCTAGTGATGAATCCAAAAGCAATATTAGTGAGAATTCAATCATTGTTTGGGATGTTTCACGACAAGTTCCTTTATCAAACCAGGTATAGTTTAATCCATATACTTATAAACGAATCGATATGGGTTGTCTTTTATCTTAAACAGGCCAATAAATTATTTGTAAACCGTTTTTAATGTATACAACCTTGTAAATCATTTTACTCGAAGATAGAAAATATTATTGTAATAATATTGGTTTGTGATCATAAATTTTACCCTAGGCTTGTAAACGAACTGAACAAACACAAACACTCAGACAGGGCATGCTCGTGTCCGTTCATTTAACTTAACGAACAAACGATCGAACACTAACAGTTAAACAAACGGGATTTTCTTGTTCATGTTCGTTCATTAAGAAAAAGAGAGTGTTCGTGTTCGTTTATCTTTGTTTGTTAACAGTATAAACGAACGGTTAACGAACTTAAATGCATGAACATAACCAAACATAGACGAACGAACATAACTAAGCTAAAATCAGTTAAAAATAATGTGAATAACAGTTTGTTGGGCCTCAAAAGTTATGAAAACTAAACTTAGTTGTAATGAAGCAAACGCAAAATTAAGAACATAACTGAACGTAAACGAATGAACATAAATGAATATAAATAAAGGAACATTCACGAACATAAATGAGCGAACAAGACACGTGTTCATGCTCCTTCATTTATCCAAACGAACACTTTTGTTTGTTCACGCGCGTTTGTTTATAAAGAAATGAACATCACCGAACATCCAGATGAACGGTTCATGAACGTTTAGTTCGTTTACATGCCTAATTTAATCTCGAGTGCACCAATGAAATAGCTAAAAGCCTAAAAGGGAAACCGGATGAACATATTATCATAATAATATTGTTTGTAATCGTAATTTACGATAAAAACTAATATTTTTTTGCTGTTTTGTCAGATCTATGTGGAAGCTTACACTTGCCCGTGCATACGACATCATCCAACCGACCCGTATTTTGTGGCCCAATCAAACGGAAACTACATTGCAATATTCTCTTCAAAACCGCCATTTAGGCTCGATAAATACAAACGATACGAAAACCACGGTGTTTCCGGGTTCCCTATAAAATGCAATTTCAGCCCAGATGGTAAAAAACTTACCACGGGGTCATCAGACGGATGCATATACACTTACGACACGAAAACATGCCAGCTCATCAAGAAAACCAAAGTGTATGAACAAACATGTATAGATGTCGCATTTCACCCCATCTTATCAAACACAATTGCTTCCTGTAGTTGGAGTGGAGAAATCTCGGTTTTCGAATGACGTGACATGTTATTAATATTATTATTTATCGGTGATTTGAAGTGTTCGAAACTCGGATAAATGATGCCGTACAAGTATGTTTCTAACTTATTATTATTCTTGATTGAAACATGCTTGTGTGTTGGTCCTATCTGAAGTGTTTTTGACACTTATTAAAGACAAAAACATTGCCTAATTTTTGGCTGACCATGTTCAATGCTCCAAACATTACATGACCCGTCTCGATGTTTAATGGATTGAGCTTATTTGGTTTGTTTCGCATGAAGTTTGGTGAAGTGTCAACACGTTTTTAAGTCGAAACATGCCCCTTTTAGTAACCAAAAGGGGCCGGGTTGGGTCGGTCTGACTTTCAAATATTTTTTTGTCTGTTTATTTATAAACCTGTCTGTACATTGTATGTTAATAATGATTACAAGGTAACAAGGGTAACGTTATTGCAACTTTTGAGTAACATGTTATATAATTATAGTAGTTTTTTAGATGCATAATGGATAGGTAAACAGAAGATTGGGCTTACAAATGAGCTTAGTCGGGTACTCGAGTCTAGAGGTGCACAAATCGTTTAACCGGTTAATATGCTAACTGTTTTTTTTTTGGCGGGAATTAACCGTTTAGACCGGTTTTTCGGGCCGGTCAGTAACCGGTTTTGATCGGTTAGACCGAACCGGTTTTTAATAAAATAATAAAAAAAATCGGTTAAACCGGTTTTGAAATCAATAATATAAACCGGTTAGTAACTGGCAGTTAGGATCGGTTAGTAACCGGCTACCATTGGACCGGTTAGTAACCAGTTGAATTTTCGGGTACGAACCGGTTAGAAACCGGTTAACCGGGTTTTGTGTGCACCTCTACTCGAGTCATCTGTTACTCTGGCTAGTGCCCTCACCAATATGAGCCGAGCTGACTTGGTTCATAATATGCTAACTCGGTTTGATGTTTAGCAAAGTGAGTTGACTCGCTGGCTCGAAAATCTCACATTATACATGTTTCAAATAGCATTATACCACATATAAGAAAAACCAATGATGTATATTTATTTTGAGCGAACCGACGGTTTAAAATAGCTTTAGTTGAATTACTAACTAGTTTTAAGAGTTAATTGCGTGTAAATTACTAGAGTGTTGTGAGTGACGAGTTAATTAAGCAATTAAAGTCTTCTAATTCTTCTTAAGTTAAACATGTTTGTGGGACAAACAAACCTACATGTAGACTCTCACTCTCACAATGTCAAAACACTAATAGTACAGCACCACCCACGCACTACTAGAAAGTCAAATTCTTAATGCTCTATTAACCTGGATTCAAGTTTCAAATCATGAATCTAAATACTAATATGAAGATTGTTTCAATCATAAACTGTAGATTGTGTGGAAGTAGGGGTATATACTAATTAAACGTCTAGCAAATCGTTCGTGAATCATTCAACAGAAAGTTCTTTAATATTTAACCGTTAAATTATCCCCTCATTCCATGCTAGTTTGGGTATGCATCTGCGGCCGCTCCTCCCGTCTACAATGAGGGTTTACACTTGATCTAGTTAGCGTGTTTTTATGTCTCCTCTTCACATGCCACCAACTCAATCTTTCCACCTTTATCTTATTCTGCTACACTAGCCATCCATAATCTCTTCCTGAAAACCTCGTTTATTTGGTTCAACCATAATCTCAACATTCTTATCTCAACTACCTTCAACTTACGTACTTGTGTGTTTTATTGTTGGTGGTCCAACAATGTCCTATATAGTATAGTCTAACTAATATCTGTAGTGTAATAATTTTCTTTTATTAGCATTGAATTTGATGGGTTTGTAAAAGTTAAAAGTTTTATAAACTCAAAGCCTCTACAAATCAGTGAATCACTTCTTTTTAACGACGACTTTTTTTTTTCTTTTGTATTTAGGCCACCACACTTTCTAATTTGGTGAGTCATGTTATCCCACCCTGGTCAAACTATGTTGTCTTAACTGGCAAACACTAGCTTCAAAGTTTGGCTTAGGTGTTCCCTCGGGAAACTATATCGTTGGTTATCACTTGATAGTTGTGCCGCCACAAGAGAACTCTCTGGCGTAACACACGGTAGGACGAAAACCCGGGTGGGCTCGGGGTCTGAACTGACAACCTCACAAAGCTTAGCTCAAATCATTCATTGTCAATATCCACCTAAATTAACATAAATAAAAAATCGAACTTGGTTCTCTACGAAAGAACTTAAAACTTCCTACCACTATACTACAGGTGTGAGGTAATTAGTGAATCAGTTAGATAATAATATAAGAATAAATTTTTCTTAACTTTTTTACTTTTAGCTATCCATATTTTCTCTCTCTTAAAACATCTTAAAACATTGTAAAGAAGAAATCACATTTAGGAAAAAAAAAATAAAATTAAATAACAATTGAATGGTGTTTGTTTAAGACATGAGTCCAAGTCTAGTTAGTGGTTAAGCGGACCTTGGGTTCGAATTGGGTCCCTCTTGCCGGCTGCACCCACAACATGAAGGGATGGGGTAAAAGTTTCACTATTTCATCACTCCACTTACAATCCTCAATCAATCTTCAATCCTTCATTTGTCTAACGTGGGTGTTTGTCGACGTCCGCGTGTCGACGTTGAAGAAAGGAGGTTGGGTGACGGAGAGTGAACGAAGAAATTAGTGACCACGGATGAAGAATATTTAGTGGAGGAGAGAAGTCAGCCAGACCAAGATGAAGTAGAGAAACACGTCCTTGTATATATATTTTTTTGAAAGACGGTATCATATAAAAAAAGTTTTAGTAAGAAGCTAAAGCAAAAAAAAAAAGATTCTTAAGTTACCCGATCATAAAAATATTGTTTTTTAGATTCTTACTAATAAACCACAAGTATGAAAAGTGTAAAATTATATCAAATAAGGTTTATTTGTTATGACGACTCCCAACGTATCCTATCAAGACATCATATCAATCGGCTTTGTAGACAAAGATGATGGAAGACCAAGCCGAGCAACAATGAGACCCCAAATTCCTCTAACCACTTAATACACACCAAAGACATGAACCAATGACTCCTCACTGTCATTACAAATCGGACATATAGTGTTCAAAACATTTATCCCCTTACCTATCAAATTGATTGTTGTAGGAAGTCTATTAAGCAACACCCACCAAGCACAAAAAACAAATTTTCCAAAAAGAAATTAAACCATATTGTCTTTCGAACCCCCGTCAAATTAATATAGTCATCAATCACCTTCTTAATTATTTTCACAGTAAATTCCGTAATATCCCCTAAGTTCCAAACCCAACTACCTAGAGCATATGTTAAAATTACACGCTCCAACTCGACTACCAAATTAGAAATTTGTTCACTTTCTCTTGCTCCTGTAATATATCGTCTTCACTTCCAAGAACGATTGTTTACCCTTTGATCAACCAAATATTATTTATTCATTTTCAACCATAAGGACGAGGATATTTGACAGTTAAATGAGTTTCCGACACCTAACAATCAAACCAAAATCTAGTATCTTAATCATTTCCAATGTTTTTTTAATATCCGGAAGAGAAACAACATCCAATTCGTTAGTTTAAAAAAAATTATAATTTAACAAGACATTATTCTTAACTTTACAAAGTTAACATTTTGCAATAATAAGAAATTAAAACTTTTTTTTGTCTTTCTAAATTAATAGTTGAAATTTGATATATAAAAAGAAGGTTAAGGACAAAAGTATATTAGAAGACACTAATCCTTATCAATAACATATTACTATTTATGTATGCAATTAGCCAATTAGGAACAATAAACATCATAAAATAATTAATTAAGTTGCTAAGGATAATGTGACCTTAACTTTGGAATCACATAAAGTCATTCATCTTTTTTTGACTTGTCATATCATTTCTTTTATGATCCATCTTGTCATGTTTTTCTTAATCTTGTTTTCTTTTCAAGCTTTAATCAAAGTTTATCTCCTCCTATTTAACCCAATAATTTATATTCTTGCCTATAACAATGGACCATGACTTTGTTGCATTTTTATTTTGTAACTTATAATTACCTCATGTTAGCATCTTTTAAGGGTAAGTTTATGGTTACTTTTAAAACATGATAACTTGTATAAAAAAATAGTGATTCAATATTTTTTAAAATTTGATAAATGACAATTAGGGTTATATTACATCTCAATTTTTTGGAATATTTGGGTTTTCAAAACAAGTTTGATAAACGATAACTAGGGTAATAGAATTATGTCACGTGACACCGCATTTCCTAATTCATTATGTATAAAGATGAACCAAATGAAACTTCTATACCAGAAAATACTTATATTTGCAATCACATTAACACCACCCCCCCCCCCCCCCCCCAAACTACATGAACTTTTCTTTAAAGTTTGTCTACCATTTAAGAAGACTTATTTGCAATTGATCAATTACATATGATCCTTACTGGTGTTTATAGACTTATAGGTGTCTTTAAAGTATTTAATAACACAGAATATCTATACACGTATGCTCTAATAAAAAGTCATAAATTTTGACATTTGTTACTTCCACATTAAAATTTACCCTTTTAACCACTATATATAAAATTATGAAATGATAAATTAATCACACAAAAAATTATCAATTTCATGTTTCATCAAATAATTTGTTATTTTATGCTTATATTTTCACAATTATATAGGCGTTGTGAAACTTCTTTTCTATTTATCCTTTTCACCATGTGTGAGGATAAGATTTCAATCAACAGTACAACACAATACATGATTCATTGTTTCTAAAAAAGATTTTTGGTAAAAAGTAAATCATATACTGTTTTCTTCACAAATGTATAACATATTTTCTAAGAATGACTAAATTTGTGAGTAATTTTCTTGATATATTTGAATATTATGTACTACATTATGAGTGAATCTTCTCCTTGTGGTACAGGGGTCGTCAGTTCGCAATAAATAAAAAATTCTAGTACTATTATATTGTAAAAGTCACGACCAACTCTGTGAGTATATAACGATAGTCATATAAGAAAACTTCCTACCCCTATGAAAAATATTTTGACATGCAACATTTTAATCAAAATTATATCACATGTATAAAAAATTAATATTTTTACTCCACACGTATAATATATATGACAGGATTTCAATCCTCAATTATTTAAGGACACGTATACAAAATTAACAATGTCTACAAATCGAGTCACCGAGATCAAAACAAAACCAATATAGCATTACATTTATAGAAGGTCATGAATTGTCTTTCTTGATCTTATATAACCTTAGGTTTTTGCTAGTTTCTTATGATTGTTATTAAAAGTGTATTTCTATTTAACAAACAAGACATATCCAAGGTCGCTATTAACATTATCTCTTACATAGGATACTACCAAGATTATATATTTGCTAAGATATATTCAAACAAATCATGGGCTGAGGAAAACATAGTCCATATTATTTGGAGCACTAGTCCGACAAACTATGCAACAAAACTGGTCGTACAAATCAGTCTGTGTTTGAGATATTTAAATGGCAAATTATATAAAAAATAAAAGCATAAAGTAAATAATATTTGAATAATTGCTTCAATTAATTAAATTTATTAGATTTAAACAATAATTTTAAATTATATCTTAAATTAATTAAATTTCTTTCAATAAATGTAATGTATCAATAAGAATTTTAAATAGTTTTGTAATCCATAATCTCATTTTTCATAAATTAATAACCAATAAAGTTAGTATGGTAAAAGAATGAGTGCAATAGAAGTTTTTTGAGTATTTTACCTGACTAATTATGTAGCTTGTAAATACTTAATCTCTATACTTTCATTGACTAATTAGTTATTAAAATATAACTTCTGCATGAAATAATGATCAAATACAAATTCAAATTATTACTTTTGTGAAAATTTTAAATTTATTTTAATCCATGTTAAACGTGTTATATCATGTAATATCGTGCCATGACATTCGTCTTATTGAATTGGTTACCTTTATTCATATTAAACGCATCGTGTCGTGTAACCCAATTATTAAATATGTTTGTATTATTGTTTAAGAAAATGCAACTTACTTAAATGTGCCGTGTAGTTAACTAGTCGTGTTTATCATATCGTGTCATGTTCAATCCGTTTAACAAAACACAACATGTGTTGCTAGCTACATCAATCTAGAACCAACAATACGTACTCACATAATGCTTACTATAACACAACACTTTCGTTTATTGAAACTTATAGTATTTAGGGTTTTAGTATCGATCTTATGAATCCGGTTTATCTTTATACATACTGTTTATTGAATGAAAAACAATAACTTTAGAATTTCCAATATCACTATCTTTAGTTAAATAAATATACTTTTCAATATTGTTGATTATTAAATAAAAAAAACAAATTGTAGTAAAATATTATGAAACGTGGATGTGAATAATTTAAAAGGTGGATAAATAGACACCAGTGGCGTGTACTGTTTGTTTGGTAGTGTTTCTTTTTCTACTCGTTAAAGCCTTTTTTTATCGGCCACAACATATTTTCAACCTTCCTTAATTAAAACTATAGTCATGATATATATTAGTGTAATAATTTAATAAAACAAGATTAAATACATTTTATTCTTAATATGAAAACAGTGATAACTAATTTGTTATTATTATTAGGTTTATTTTTACAGGTGTTTGTTGTTATTTTTTGTTCGTATTTGCTAATTTTCGATCACGTGACGTTATAAGTATTTGCTGATTTAAATTTTGTGGTTATAATTAGATTTTTTTCTTTTTCTTTTATAAATATTTGTTGGTATTTGCTGTTATTATTTAGTTCTTGATTTTGATTATTTTGTTGTAATTTTTAGGTTTTTATCTTTATTATTGCAAATCATTATTTATGTATATTAGTATTGTAGTTGGTATTGTTTATTACGTTCTCAAATTTTTATAAACCAGTATTATTTTCTATGTTTTAATGTTAAGATTAAAATGTACATGAACCTTAATTTAATAAACATCTTATGGCATATAATTTAAAAAAAGAATAATTAAGCATCATGGCTTGACTATACAGTCGTTTAATTCTAAAGATCAAACTTATATCTTTCTTATGCAACTCAGATTTTGAAAACATAATTTGACGAATTCCGATCATCGGGGCCAGGGGACCCTGGTTTCCCTGTGACGAAAAGTACAAATATATGTTGGCATATATTCTCGACAACGAATTAGCGCACATGCTAAATTTGACATCCTTGTATTCCATCTTCTCATTTGTTTTTTTTTATTCGATGAACTTAAATGTACTCTAAAGACTACCCTATACCATGAAATCAACTTTTACACGTTATTTTCAATTCTCTGATTTCCTTATCATAGGAGAAACAAATAGTTGAAAATAACGTGTAACAATGTAAGAGTCTTTACTCTTATACATATCTATCCTCCTTTCACACACTTGTTCTTAATTTTTCTTTCTTCTGATTTTTTTTGAACGACAAACTTTTGTTAAAAATCAATATTGGTTACGAGAAAAAACCAATATCAAATGTAAAATAAACTATTACAAGAAAAGAAAAGAAGTTTGTAACAACATTAAAACCCAATATTTGTTATTGTAGTTAAGAGGGATAAATAAAATGGTTTTGTAGTAAATGATTGGCCAAAATAAAGTATCAATTTAAACTCGATGCGGCAAAAGGGAGTGGAAGGCTTCATTTCAAGAAAAGACATGTTTCCGGATCATTATAGTACTCCCAATGGTACCACCTCATTGGCATTATGCATATGCTTTTTATTACCAACATCACCCTACTTTCAAATTACATACCTTTTGATTTGGGTGTTTCTGTTTACTTTTCTTTTTAGTAGTGTTTGTCTGGCTAACAGATTATTGAAGGAAAGCTCATACATCAGGCACTATTTATTTTGGTTAAAATTCTTTTACAATAATATTCTCCCTAGCAAGTGATATTAGAGGTGCACAAATCGGGTTTTTTAAATACTCGGGTCGGGTATGAAATCGGGTTCGGGAATGACCGGGGATTGGAAAATCAGGTATTGGCAAAACCCGGGTCGGGTTCGGGTTCGGGTCCGGGTATAGTCTCTAAAAACCATACCCTGTGTGTCAGGTTCGGGTCAGGTATAGAACCTATTATTCTAAAACCGGATATTTGAATACCCTATTTCGGGGTATTGAAAAAACCCTATTTTTGGGTTTTTCTGGGTTTTTTCGGGTATTTTTCGGTTATATATTGGATTTTTTAAGCACCTTTTAGGATTATTTTTCCGGCTATTTTCAGGTAATATCGGGTATTTAAACAACCCTGTTCCGGGTATTTGTAAAACCCGGTTCGGGTACCAATCGGGTTCGGTTCCGGGTACGAGTTTTGATACTGAAATGCATACCATATCTGTACCCTACGAGTAGGGTCGGGTACAGGTTCAGGTATTAAAAACACATGTATAAAAAAACCAGGTTCCAGGTATTTTTATCGGGTTCGAGTTTTTTGTGCACCTCTAACTGATATACACATGTGAGAATCGCGTCCAAAGCCTCCTCAGGTGTCTCTCTTAACATAGTGTATATAAAACATTTATTTTTTAGCAAGTTAATACATATATAAGACCTAAAGATGCCTTGCAAATCATGGGACTTCACAATTGATGGTTTAATGGGCCCCTCAACATGAGTGAACACTGTTTTTCTTAACAACGAACACTGGCTAAACCCTGAAAAGCGGCCCGGGGGGGGGGGGGGGGGGGGGGCTCGATGTCGTGATGCCTAGTCCACTGGTTGGTGGTTCACCAATGAACATGACATATGAATGAGATTCAAACCCGCGAAACATAAACATAAGAAACCCTTAGGTGAACCTAAAGTAAAACTTCTAATCACCCCACCAAAATCATTATAGCGCAAACTCTGACTCATGCAAGCTCGTAAAAATTGTCTTTTAATCCGTGATTTATGTAAATCTCTTTTAAGTGTGTTTATTTTCAATAAGTATTAGTATTAATAATAACCTACCACAATCTAACCTTATAGTGACTTGCATCAAAACACTTGATCTTCTAGTCCTCATCAAACACTTGCATTTTATAAAATTTTTACTATAAAACTTAGACTTGCTTTTTTATTATTATTATTTTTAACGGAAACTTCAGTATATAAACATGGAACTTTTAGCAATAACAAAAAACTTTACAATGATAATGGAAGGATCGTTTGCTATATTTTTCATCCAAAGAACATCCAATGTTTATTGTTCTGAGTTTTTCAAATACACCAACACGTCACCCTTTTTATCGAGTCATGATCATAAAAATTGAGATTGATTTATCTTTTAGTGAAAAACCGAAAATTGGTTGGGTGTCACACAATTTCAAATAGTAATTACTTCAATTTAATGTACACTTTATATTTGTCTATGGATTAATTATCCATTTGAAAAAGTATTACCTGAGCACTCATCTTCAAAGGAGAACATGCACTCACACGTTATTAAACCGTAGAGAAACCTTACATTGCCAACAAACTTTGTGAAGCTTTATATAAGTATTCAACATGGTTTGATTAAAAATAAAGAAAAGATTTATAATAATTTTGTTTGTTAAACATTTACATCACGCAAATATTTACTATTCATGTTGTAGTGTAAACGTTTTATACACTATTCATAAAGAGTTACATCATATATATGCTACGCAAGCTTTGATACAAACGCATTGATGAGAAGATACATTGTGGATGTCACTAGCATCCGTAGCTATGAGCATGCTACGGAGAACTAATTCAGTGCTACGTAGTACTAACGACATTTTCATACAAGAAAAACAAATTTTTTTCTAGTTTACCGTACATCACCAAAATCATGAACAGTAAACAATCCAAAAAATAGAATTTTTGTAATTCGTTTGATTAAATATGCAATAAATAGAAACGAGATTCATTTTTCCTAAATTTTATACGGGTTTTTTCTTCTTGTTTTTCACTTTCAAATATTTATACACATTTTCACAACCTGCAACAATTGGATCACATCAAAACACACTTTTTATTGCTTAAAGTAATTAAATTGTTTTCTTTTTTAACGGCTACACATACTTATTTACGCTTATTCTTACTCCTACTTCTATACTACTTCAAGAAAATTTACTCACATGCCAGGTTTGAATCTGGGCCTTCACACTCAATGACAAAAGTCTTTACCACCTAGCCAGCCCTAGTAGTAAAGTCACCATTCAATTCAATTTAATGTGTTCATATAGACCAGGTTTAAGTATGTGAGTTGAATTGTTGAAATTGTATAGTTAAAGGTTTACACTAATTGATGATGTCTTTTTCAATACTTAATACTTTTTATTATCATTAATTGATATTAAAATGGATTGTAACCTTTTCGTGTAGGCTAACATTTACAAATTAGTCGTCAGTTTCTTTAAGATATCAAAAGTCTTGCTTTTGACCTCTAATTTTTCAATAAAGTTACCTGTACCACAAGTTATCAAACGTTTACCTAATCTACCACTTGCAAAAAACATATAAAAACCATCTTGAAGAGTGTTCTAACGTAAATAGTCAATCATATGTAAAAGGAAAATGATAGTTTAATAGCATTGAAGAAGCGTGGATCGACTCACTGGTAGACGATCTACTTTCCTCGGGTATGATTATACTATTTCACCGATGGTTTTCTTGGATCTGGGTTCTTCCACCTACAAAATGAACAGCACCGTCAACTTACCCCTCAGAAAGGGACAGAGGGGTCCTCTTTGGGGTAACCCTCCGGTGTGAGAATAAGTATTTGTGGGAGAAGATAATAATATGTGAGAGTAAGGAATTTGGAGTGTATTGCTTAATAGCTGAATACTCTGTAATTGGATGTTATCTGATGATATTGGATGTGGTATTTATAGTGCTAGGGTTTCCACTGATTTGGGCTTAGACCTAATCAGGGCCTTGATGGCCTCCTCCAATTGCTTTGCGCCACGTGTCCTTGGGGACACCTGGTGCTTTTTCATTGGTTATAATCACGTGGTAGCACATGGTTTATGCTGAGTTGTCCACCTTTCATTGGCAGCTGTCGACATCAGCATATTCTTATTCCTTAAAAAGATACCTTCTGGAAGGTTGTCTGACGTGCATAATCAAGGTTGCCCTAATCCTGATTTGGATAAGGACGAGGTTGATTATGTGCATGTGTGATATGCGCCAATCCTGAGGATGCGCGAGGTCTTCTCTTTATTCTCACGCGCAGATGTTTCATGCGCAGATGTGATAGGCACGAGCATGTGATATGCGCCGCGCACTGATGCGCCACGCGCATATGTAATATGCGTGAGCATATGTGTGCCTGGGCATATGATGCCTGAGCATGTGATGCCTGAGCATGTGTGGTGCCTGGGCATATGATGCCTGAGCATGTGTGATATGCGCCATGCGCATAGGTTTTGGTTTTGTGCCTTCGTAATGTCTTGATTTCAAGTTTTCTTGTCTATATCTTGTGGGTTGACCCGCCTTGCTCGGTGTTGAGGCGGGTACATACCTCTTCAAGCATGATCATATTATTATATGAAAAGAGAAAGAGTAAATATCAACTTATTGAATATTTTGGATTATTGGATAGCCCATATTACAGACCTTTAACCTTTTAGTTGATATATAAATATGCATGGTTTTTTGGAGATCTTATATATATATATATATAAGTTGTCATTTGTTAAAGTTCTAGCTAGGTACGCTAGCTATATGTATGATATTGCATGTGTGATACTTGAGTTGATATATATATATATATATATGTTTTCTTACGTGTCTTATAGATTGTATTAGGGGTGTTTACGGTCCGGTTTTGACGGGTTTTAAGTTAAAATGCGAGCCAAACCGTTAGTTCAGTATTTTATATATAATCAGAAACCTAAACCAAACCGTAGAGAAATAAATTCGAGCCAAACCGAATCGTTACTAATAGTTTGGTTCCAGTTTGGTTTCATGGCTTGAGCTTCGATAATAAATAAGTTTAGAATAAGAAATATTAATCTAATTATATCTTCAATTCTAACTAAGCATCAACAGAACACGTTACTAAAGACAAACATAAAAGAAACAATGATAATTTTGCCCACGTAAATATATGATAAAACTTAATGGAGGCGAGATCATAACAAGAACGAATATTACCCAAAAATTTACTTTTGAAATTAGGCTAATTTAAAGTTAAAATAGCCAAATTTACTCGGTATAAACTGCAAATTGTGAATCCAAACCAATGACCTGTTTGAGCGGTTTCAACCCAACCCATAACATGTTGTATATAATTTAAGAACAGATTCATATAATGCAACTTTAAAATTCATGTGAGACACGTAAACTATATGATACATAACATATACGAGCTCATGGAACGTACAGAATTTTTTTCCACAAAAACTTTTATGGCTTGTTCTCATCATAAATATCTACTTTCCGCTTCAAAACAAGATATATAGTGAATTATGTCAACATTCAAACCTCTATGGCCGGCTATGAACAAAGTTAGGTGAACCATATACATTCTCTCAACCAAACACAATATCTCTTTGAAAGTAACACCGAACCATTGAGGTTTGACTTGATGAGTTTATGTTGTGGGTTACTTAGAGTAACTTAGTTTTATATTTGTAAATAGTGATGAAAAAGAAAATACAAAATCAAACCCAATTGCAAAGCCCTTGACATGAAACTTTCAGGACATGTATTCAGATATGAAATCGGATATTAAATTACCTTTTTTTAGAGGTTTTGTGGGTTTTGAACGGGTAACGATTAGGTGATACTCGGTAATTACCCTAACTTGTTTATATGGACATATTAGTATATTATACAATTATAAAATATAATAACTAGATAGTTGAAGTTGTTAAAATCATATAATTATTACAAGTGTAGTTGAGTATTTTACATTCAAAGTTGGTTTTTTTATGTGAGTTTATGATCAAGTTTCGAGAATGAGTATTTCAACTAGTAACATTCAACCCAATAACATCATAAATAGGTAAACCTGATATCCGTAAACTGAATCAGTATTGAGTAACGGGTTCTTGATGGGTACAAACATGGTTTATAATCATATGAGACCAGGACTACTAAAACTCTCATATCTAACCTATCTTTATTCATGTTTGTAGACAAATCTGTTTAATTGGGTCAAAACTAATTGTATAACAACTTGTTCAATAAGTAGTTATTGAGTTACTATTGACATATAGATCATCAATAGTAACTAGGTCTGTCGACAATAACTACTTATCCACTTTTTTAACCCTCAACTGAAACATTAATCCTTAACTATAAAACGAAAGCCTTTAGAAGATCTAATTCATTCTAGCACATATGTTTATAGAGTATATAAACATATTGTTTTATTTCTTGAATTATCTCATTAATTAGAATATCTTAAAAGTACAATTAAAATTCTTTAATTTAATTATTTTGTATATATGAGTTTGATGGATATCCAGATATTCCAAACTACATATCCTAGTGAACATATGTTAATCAAGAATACTGTCATGTACAATAATATTACATTAAAACATTTATAATTTATAATATAAGAATGGATTAAAAGCACATCTTTAAAAATCATATAATTTTAAAAAAATATTATTAGTTGTAATTAAGTTTTTAGTTCCATAATAACATTTATCTATCTTTAAATTGAATTGTACTATACACTAATATTATCCACTTATCCATTCCCTTACACAAACTCACATTATTATCTTTAATATTCTACTTATGGTGAATTTTAGTTAGAACTTAAGCATCAAATATATCCAAAATAAGTTACACACTTTACACTTATACCTTCATGTCACTTTCTTTAATGCACAGTCATTTTGCACTTTAAATGGATTATACACAACACCTTACCTTCATTTTTCTTCTATATAAACACCACCTTATATCATACTCCCTCCACACAACCATCATATTTCTCTCATAAACATTCTCAATTTCTCTCTTACACTACCATGCCTGAAGCTCCGAAAAGCGGACTAGCCACCGCGGACTACACCCTCACCGAAAAAAACAAAAACGCCCTTCAGTTCATTGAAGATGTCACTTCTAACCCTGACCAAGTCCAAAAACAAATCCTAGCCGAAATCCTGACCCAAAATGCTTCCGTGGAGTATTTACATCGCCACGGTCTATCCAGTCATGACACTGACCGTGACACTTTTAAGAAACTTATTCCTGTTGTTACCTATGAGGATCTTCATGATGATATTACTCGTATAGCCAATGGCGATAAATCCGCCATCCTTTCGTCCAGTCCCATTTCGGAATTCTTAACAAGGTACCATAAGTTTAATAACATTTAACAAATTATAAGCTACATAAGTTTGTTATATAAAGTTGAATATTGTTTAAAAGTAGGTTGCGGGTTGTTTAGAAACAAGACTGGTACTTTTAAGTGTTTTATAATATTTTTGTACTTTGTTATATAAAGTTTATTACGCATGTAAAGTTTTCATGACAAGTCTAAAAACTGTTTTCTAAAGTTTAATGGTGTGACAGGCGACCTTTATAAAGTTTTCACCGAACTTAAATAGTTCTTTTGTTTTTTTACTAAACTCTATGGAGTTCACGTGTCACCCATCCAAACTCACCGTGCTTGCATACAGGGCACAAGTTGTCTAGTGCATGAAACCGAAGAAACTAATTCGAGACCGAAAATACAGAAAAGTCCAAAACAAAAACTGACGGTTTGATTTTTGTTTTTTGTATAAACCAAACTTTAGAGCTTGGTTTTAGTTTTGCGTGTAATGTAAACCGAAAAAATGATTATAACCAAATTTACATATTTTCATTGTTTCTTATTTTATTTTAAGTAACTTATAAGAAAGTTTAAAAATATGTAACCCAAATATTAGGTCCAAAATCCAAATTCATTATTTTGAATCAATTTTTTCACTACTAGAAATTGAGTCATTTTTCTACGACAGATTTCGTAAGAAATTTGTCTGGAATATGTTGGAATTACATGTCGTATGGAATTTGTAGGAATTATACGTAGGAAAATAACTTATTTTCTTGTAGTATTTTGGATCAAAATTCTCGAGTTTAAATGGTAAACCCAAAACCAAATGGTTTTTAAAAATTCAAAAACCAAAGTTTCGGTTTCTGGTTAAGTTTCAACCCAATTCAGACCCAAACAAAACCATGCACACCTCTATCCGGCGTTACAAAATTTTTAAATAACACCTACAAGTACCATTATTATTATTATTATTATTATTATTATTATTCTTAAACCACTTGATGTCACAAAAAAAATTCTACAAACTATAAAATGTTGATGGATTAATTTTTGTTAATTTACAGTTCAGGAACATCAGGAAGAGAAAGAAAACTAATGCCCGCCATTGAAGATGAGCTCAAAAGGTCTTTACTATATAGTTTATTAATGCCAGTTATGAACCAGTTTGTACCCGGGTTAGATAAAGGCAAAGGGATGTACTTCTTATTCATAAAATCCGAAGCCAAAACCCCGGGTGGGCTCGTGGCCCGACCCGTTTTAACAAGTTACTACAAAAGCTCTCATTTTCAAGAAAGACCATACGACCCGTATACGAACTACACAAGCCCAAATGAAACCATTCTATGCCCGGATTCATACCAAAGCATGTATTCCCAAATGCTTTGTGGGTTGTGCCTTAATCAAGAGGTTCTTCGGGTTGGGGCGGTTTTTGCCTCCGGGTTCATTCGGGCTATTCGGTTTTTGGAAAATAATTGGGGTCTTTTGACCCGTGATATTCGTACGGGTAATTTGAATTCGGGTATTACCGACCCGTTGGTGAGAGAATCGGTTATGAAAATATTGAAACCTGACCAGAGTCTTGCGGATTTTATCGAGCACGAGTGCTCGAGGAAATCATGGCAAGGGATTATTACTAGGTTATGGCCTAACACAAAGTATGTTGATGTTATTGTTACCGGGTCAATGGCTCAATATATACCAACCCTTGATTATTATAGTAATGAGTTGCCTCTTGTGTGCACAATGTATGCATCTTCTGAGTGTTATTTTGGTGTCAATTTGAATCCACTTTGTAACCCTAGTGAAGTTGCATATACAATCATACCCACCATGGCTTACTTTGAGTTTCTTCCGGTCCAACGAGCTGCAAGCGGTGTTGGGTCCGTTACGAGGGAACGTGAAAAAGAAAATCTACAATTGGTCGATCTTGCGGATGTTGAACTCGGTCAAGAATATGAGCTTGTTGTCACAACTTATGCTGGTTTGTTTCTGTTAGCTGAGTTTATTATCTGTTATATTTATTATTATTATTATTCGACTTAACGTTTATCGTTTGTTAGTCATTATTCTTTTATAGTTTGATTATTAGGGTTTGTTGACGTTTTATTTTATTTTACATGATATCAGAGCCTTAAATTTTCTTTTTTTTTCTTTTTTTAAGTGTAGGTCTTTATAGGTATAGAGTTGGTGATATTCTTAAAGTTGTGGGATTCAAGAACAAAGCTCCTCAATTCAGTTTCATATGTAGAAAGAATGTGGCATTAAGTATTGACTCCGACAAAACCGATGAAGTTGAGCTACATAAAGCAGTCGAGAATGCGGTTAACCATTTGGGTCCATTTAACGCGACTTTGACTGAGTACACGAGCTATGCCGACACAACCACGATCCCTGGTCACTATGTGATTTTTTGGGAGGTTAGTGAAAATGGGCCAAACATGATTCCCGCTTCGGTGTTTGAAGATTGTTGTCTTACTATCGAAGAGTCGTTGAATAGCGTTTACAGACAGGGTCGAGCCTCGGATAAGTCGATAGGACCGTTGGAGATCAAGATTGTCGAAAATGGGACATTTGATAAGCTGATGGATTATGCGATAAGTTTAGGTGCTTCGATTAATCAGTACAAGACTCCAAGATGTGTGAAGTATAAACCAATCGTGGAACTGTTAAACGCGAAGGTGGTGTCGAGTTATTTTAGCCCAAAGTGCCCGAAATGGTTTCCAGGCCACAAGCAGTGGAATGGTTAACTATTCGGGCTTTAGCTAGGTAGGAAAGTAAAATGAAGGAAGATGTTTGTTTAGATAATTTAACATCTCCAAATGTTATTGTGTTTGGTGTTTTTCAAGGTGTTTTCTAGTGGGTCAGGTCATGGTGTATGTACAAAACCAATCTAAGAATCGAACATCATTTTCGTCTTCGTTTTCATGTTTCAGTGTTACTAAAATCTCTTCATTTTATCACTGGTATATATATGATCTTTAGGAGCCGTGAAAGGATCTTATGAAGCGGTTTTAGGATCACTTCATAAAACGTTGTTGCTTCATTAAACGTCGTTGTATAAAATGGTCCATTTTTTGAAGCGGTTGTGAATCGTTCCAAAAGAAGCAGCTAACTGCTCCAAATAATCTCTAGTATCTTTCCAAACTGATAGACTACTGAAAGGTAGTGAACAAAAATATACAATTTCATAATAGAATTTGTTTTTTTTTTTCACTACAAGTCTTTAAGTTTAGAAATATAAGGATAGAATTAAATAAAATGTGAGTTTTTGGTTTAAAAAAATTCAAAAGAAAAAAATAAAATCTTCAAGGTTTACACAATTTTGTAGTAAGTTTACTATTTTAATTTTTGAATATAAGAAAAGAAGTTGTCATTCAAAAGTCAAAGTCAAGAAAGAGAGCATGAATAAAGTCAACGTAGCCTACTTACAATCATAAAAGGCAAAGTCAACTCTTGCTCCCACCTAAGTGTGGAATTACTTTAAGCAATTATCCTAAGATAATATAATTTTATTAGAATATGTCAAATGTCATCCTTGGAGTTACTTCAAGCAATTATAGGTTTATCCTATGGTTATATTGTAATTGTTGTCTAATGGCATCTTTGATTAACATGGAAGCATGATAATATGAGTAAAAGCCGGGATGCGTATATAATATATACACAAGATATGTATATACGTGTATATATGCATTAATACTAGCTTATATCGTAGTTGATATTTGGAATAACATATAACAATACAACATTTATAAATCGTTCTATTTTCAGGTGAAATTAGGATGTCAAACTAAGGGTACGGGGTACTAAACGAGTCAAGTTGAAACTAAGTCACGTCTAGTCTTGAGCTTATCTTATTTATCTAGAGCTCGGTCCAATTCTTTTTAAACTCTAGGTTTAAAGTTAGAGACAGATTTATTTGTAATTCATTTATTATTTAATTTTTTTATATGATTACTGTTGTGCATATTTATAACTACATGTGCAAAATTTATATGATTTATTTTTGTGCATATTGTTTTTCTTTATAGATGTAGATGATAATACTAATTTATACGTAATTATATTTACACAAACAATATAATGTCTTCTTTTTCAAGTTTAATAAGCTTGATGTATGAAATACGGGCTCGAATTTGGGTTTGAGCTCGGAGTGATTTAGCTTTTGACAAATCATTTTCGTGTACCTAAAAAATAACTTACATCGCGTTTTCTCATGACAGACCAAAGATTATGCAAATGGAAAAGGTCCACCTGCTTTGGTCGTGCATCAATGGAAAAATGTTTCAATTTTCCTACTTATGGGTCGCTTGTTTGTGTAATTTTATAAGCAAAACGTATAGAAGGTTATCGATTTCCTACGATTTAACGTAAACAGTTTAACTTGATTTAATGTAAATAATTTTACCAGCCCAACTAGTTTTTATTTACATGCATAATTATTATCACTATAGATAAATAAGTTAATATAACATTATATAATAAAGTGTACTATTAATCAAATTTGTTTGAGAAGAAAAGTTGTTTTATCTTGTGTTTTTCTTGATTTGATATAATGTAAAGTTTAAAATCGAAAGCACTAATGTCAAAAGTCACGTTCGGACATCTGCTTTTGAAGTAAATTAGTAAAAAGTAGTTCATGGCAAATGGCATGCTCCTACGTACAATTCAAGTGCACTCTTCAATCATTTGAAAATTGAAAATTATTTATTATATTAAAAGCACCCCACTTAACATCTAATCATCCCCAATTTCTTTTAGTTGTAATTATAATTTAATTTTAAGTCAACATGATATCCAACTTTTTGAAGAATTCTTTGTGAGGTTGTAAATATTTATATATAAATATTTAACATATAATTATTTAACAAGTCAAATACGACACGACAAGATTAAACATATCATTTACTTAAATCCTGACATGAACATTTTAATAAATGAGTTACACATCACATTTAACATGATTAAGTTGATCAACTACTTGTTCACTTGTACCAAAGGTGGACTCGCATGGGACATTAGATAGCGGAATTGTTAAAAGGTTTCGTTATATCCTTGCAGTCGGTTCCTGGCTTGAAAACTCCTAAGTCGTTAGTAACCTATAGTTCTTTTTGTAACCAAACCGGTTACATCTATAACTCCTCTATTGGTTATTAACCAGTTTCGGTTACGGGTTAATTTCAGTTAGTTAAGGTGTTTCAACTTGTACCTCTATTTATATACTTAATGTTATCCCTATAATAGAACAAAAATATCGCCGATGTTTGATATTCTGTTGGTAGTATCGTTAACCCTTATTCAAATACGCGATACAAATTTGAAACCGTTGGATTGACACGGAGATTGGTTTCCTCTGCCCATGACATGGTTGACCTAAATAGAAGTTCATTCAAAAATCATGAGTAAAATTAATAAAAATAAATAAATAAACCCACACGTAAAAAACGTTGAGGGCGGATATCCACTTCATGTTGACGTGTGCATAAAACCTGGTTCCAGACCCGACTTGTACCCAAACCCAGTTCTACTCGACCCGCATGTACAAACCCGATTTTAGTTTCTTTTCGGACCCGACCTAGCCAAAACCAATAAAAACACAGCAGAACACGTCAAAAACCCGACCATTCCCGGAACAAGTTTCTACTGACCTGACACATGACTTTTGTTGACCATACCCAGAATCAGTTTGCATGGTTCTTGAAAAACCCGATTTACCGACCTCTATTGTATTGGTTTATGTACATTTGACTGGGCCTTAAACAAAAGACAAGTCACATGTATATCTGATATTTCTTTTCTTGTCGGGCTTTAGCCCGTTATTGGCCCATCATCTACTATTTTATTATTATATATCATTATCTTAGAATTATTCTACTATTATTATATAAGCATACCAGATTTGATTCTATAATATATTGTAAGCTTCTTAATTTTCTCTTATATTTTAACTAATAATTTTTAATTGGTAATTAAATATGTGTAGTTATTAAATTATAAATAAAATATTTAATAATGGCTAGGTGAGTTGAACAAGCCCTATTTTGGAATTTTTTAACATCTTTCATATAAATTTGGATGATGAGTTGTTGAAAATACATAAAATAATCAACCGGGCCTTTAGTAGGATTAAAGTAGGGGTGTAAACGAGCCAAATTTGAGCTCGACTAGGCTCAAGCTTGGTTTGTTGTAACTTACAAGAGCTCGAACATATCTCATTACGAGCTATATCTCTAAAGCTCGAACACGACTCACAAGTCATTTTTCAAGCTCGAGCTCAACTCAGGCTCGGCTCAATTTTTGATTATTTTTTTATATTTTGAGAAAATCTTAATAATCCTAAGCTCAACTTGAGCTCGTGAGCAGTATCTTAAATGAGTCAAAGCTTGGCTTGAGCTCAGCTATGCAATGTTAAATTGATACACAGAAGTTCAAAAGAGTTAAAAACTTAAAAACACACTAGGCTCATTAAGGCTGGACGAGCCTAAACGATCTTCTTATACAAAACTCGAGTTGGGTTCCATAATTAAGTGAACTTTATAACGCTCGACTGATTTCGTACTGGGGCTCCCATATAAGGCTCGGGCTAAATATGACTCAACTCATTTTGAGATTTATATCAATCTATTGTGAGTAGTTGACGAACGGCTAGGCTCATTTATTGAAAATAAAATAACATTTATTAAAAAAAAAGACAAAAACCCTAGAGTGATGGGAAAAAAATGACAAGATTTGCAATTTGATATACAAACAAAAACATTAGTTTTCAGATAATTGTAATTTAAGTTAAGAGTGTTGATTGACAAGTCAAGAAAACTAGTGACTTGAATCTCGGCAAACAACAACACTACAACTGGCATGATATTTGAAGATAGAAGTGACCACTTGAATTCTCATCATCATTCAAACAATGATTCTTAAAATAAAAAATAAAAAATATTATGACTAGGGTCGAATAATGAAAACACAATAAGATATGGTGTATTATTGATAAATTACATATTACATATAGTGATATAGAGGTTCACAAATCAGATAAACCCAATTTTTACAAGTCTAAGAGAACGGTGAACCATAGAGGTTCACAAATCAGATATTTTCGGGGATCGAAGCCGAGTTTGGTCTGGGTAGAGATGAAACCGGTACGATATTTCGAAGGAACCGAAACCCAGTGTGTTCCCACGGATCGGGTCGAGTGGAGGTGCACAAATCGGGTTTTTCTAATAACTGGGTTTGGCAATATCCGAGCATGTTCGGGTCCGGGTATTGTCTCTAAAGACAATACCCTATGCATCGGGTTTGAGTCGGGTATTCTATAATCGAATACCCCGTTTTCAAGTATTGAAAAATCCCCCAATTTTCGGGTTCTTCCTGGGTGGTTTTTGAGTATAGATTGAGTTTTTTAACGGACTACCTATTTTGGGGTATTTTGTGGTATTGTTCAAGTATTTTTTGGGTAATTACTGGTATATATAGGATATTTGAAATACCCGGTCTCAGGTATTGGAAAATAGAGCCTAGTTTCGGGTACGGGTTTTGGTATTGAAATGCATACCGTATCTATACCCTACAGACAGTGTCATGTATAATAACCCAGGTATAAAAAACTTTTTACCGTTTTTTTTATTTTCAGGTCCGATTCCAAGTTCGGGTATTTTGTGCCCATCTAGGGTTGGGATCTTGAACTGGGTTTTCCCCACCTCTAAACTTGTCTCTCACTTTTAACCTGCTACAACAAACTCCTACTAAGCCCAAAATAACCTCATAAAAAGCCCAGCCCAAACCACCACCCACTCTCCAAAACCCTAATCCAATATCTTCACTCAGAGAGAGATCGAGAGAGGTAACCATGGAATGACACATCCCAACCTACGGCGGAAATATCGGGGTGTGAGCTGATTGCTCACAGCTCTTAAGGTACTATCATGCAATAATTAAAATTATAATATCTATTATTCCAATTCAAATAGCTCAACAAATTTCAAATAATCAAAGTACATAATCCATAAGTAAAATAAGTAAAGACATAATATAAATTTAAATTCTTGTTCAATCTCTCTATCATGCAATCATAAGTTTCTTCAAAAAAATCTTGAACAATCAAATCATTCGATGACATGCATATGCGTTAAAAATACAATAATTTTGTCAACACTAGGTCGAGTGAATAAAACACAAGATTTTATAATTATATAATAATAAATAAAAGTGCAAATTGTGTCAAGTGAGATAAACAGTTTAATCGTATAAGCAAGTAAACAAGTTGTCGATAAGCACGATGTCAGATGCATTGGACGATGGCTAAATAAGTTGTCGGTAAGTACGATGCCAGGTGAATTGGACGATGGCTACTACGACGATACAACCAAATAAGTAAGTAAATAACTTGTCTGTAAGCTCGATGCCAGATGAACTAGACGATGGCTACTACAACGGTACAACCAAATAAGCAAGCATATAACACACTCGACATAAATGGATATACACACATGATTAACAGTTACAATTTAGTATTAAATAATAATAAAATATTTAGAAACGCATATGTCCCCAAAAGATTAAAAATGAGTTAAAAGGGGGAGTGAGATTCTTACCTGATTGGATGAACGAATAATAAGTGATGATGTGAGAACGTTTAACCCGTTCAGGATATACCCTCAAGGATTCCTCCAACGCTGATCAATTGATGGTCAATTAGATGAACATACGATGACTTTATGAAGCGATTAGGATCCACATTAATCAGGCTGTTACGTTGTAAATAAGCATATGGTTTGATTCGCGATGGGTATATGACAAAATGTACAAGCTTAATTGCGTTCTCATCACCTATTAAAGGTATATCGATATATGTCTTTAAGGACAGTTTGAATAATAGGTTATTTGTATCAATACGATCTTGTATGCTTAATTAGATTATCGGTAGAGGCCGTAAATGAGAAGCATAACAATATGCAATAATCAATTCCAAGTTTAGAGCGAATATTAAGGTTCAAGAAACGTAAACGGTCACGAGTTTTGCTATATGGGTTGGGTTTGGATATGGGTTCAAGGGTTTAAGGAATATAATATATTAATAATACAAAAAAAATTGCATAATGGTCCTTATAGTTTATGTGTGGAACAAAAATAGATAATAATTTTAGTTTGGGGTAAAAATTGTATATGTTTGAAAGTTGTTGTATATGTATGTGTGTGTGTGTATATATATATATAGGGGAGGGTTAAACTAAAAAGAAGTAGTTTCCTATGAAGACTAGGAATAAATCATAGCCATTGGATCATGTTAATCAATGGTTGAGATTTAAAATTATCAAAAACCGACATAGTTTCCTATAATTACTCTTTCACCACTATAACTGACAAAATTTCTTAGAATTGTTCTTTAACCATCATTTGTAATACCAAATGTCAAAAATTTGTTGGTTCTTATCATTCATATGAAACTTCTTATTCATATTTGAACCCTTTTATATATATATACACACACATATATAGGATCAGGATCATGAGAGAACTTTTTTGAAATTGAGAACCATGAGAATCATTTTGGACCACAAAAAACCTAAAAATAAAAAAAACACAAAAATGAAAAAAGTAAAAAACCAAAATTCTTATTTTAACATCCCAGTTTCATAAAATAAAAAAACTCGGTTTAGCTAAATTATATACACATATGTATAATATATACATATATGTACATTTACATGATTTTTATATACACATGTGTATAATTTAATATAAATGACACTGTACATATGTGTATATTACGTAACTAAAGATTAAATAAAATTATACATATGTGTATAATACGACGTTTTTTTTGTTTTTTTTATTTTTTTAATAAAACCGGAATGAAATATAAGAATTTTGGCTTTTTTACTTTTTTAAAATTTTTGTTATTTTTTGTTTTATGATTTTTTTAAATATTTTTTTCAAAGGTGTTTATAGTGGTCCAAAATGGTTTTCAAAGTTCTCAATTTGCAAAGGGTCCTCTTAGGATCCTTACCCTACATACACACACACACACACATATATATATATATTATAAATATAAATACAAACAATATTAAAACAATAATAGCCTGGTAGTTGCGGTATTTCATTGCTAAAAATTCCCGAATGTAAAACGGCTAGGGTAACGGATATAAATTATATGTTTGAAAACCCTAGTTGTTACATGGAACCCGTTCCTACTCGTACCCGACCCGCATGTACGACCTGGTAGAGAATTTCTTCCCATGAACCGGAACCCGCCAGAACAGAAAGCAGAAATACATGGTCAAAACCCAGCCCTACCCGAAACCCGAAAAATAGTTAAATACCCAACTATACCTGGAACGGATCCTACCCAATCCGGTTTTGAATTTTGTTGATTATACCCGGTTTTGCACATTTATTTATGTAGGGCTGAGCACGGTTCGGTTCGGCTATTAGACAAAACCCAAACCGAAACCGAAGTAATCGGTTGTCTTGATAATCTTTATCACCATCAATCGTTCATTTTTTTCCGGTTATTTAAAAATGGATAACTGAATCGAAACCAACCGGTTTTAAGTTTTGACCAACCGTTGACCAAACCAGTTCTGTTTGGGTTTAAAACCGGTTTTGTACAATACTCTACGTTATGTCGTTATACAAGTTACAAGTTACAACTTACTTATTCCAATTGAGCCCAAAATCACATAACAAAAAGCCCAACCCAAAACCTCTACACTCTCCTCCAAACCCTAAAATCTTAAAATCCCACCACCACTACCATCTTCTTATTCGCCTCCAAACCCTAACTGTCCAAATCTCCAAACCACACACAGTCACAAATGGGTCGAGTAATCCGAGCACAACGTAAGGGAGCAGGCTCGGTCTTCAAATCCCACACGCACCACCGCAAAGGCCCAGCCAAATTCCGAACCCTAGACTTCGGCGAACGCAACGGCTACCTCAAAGGCGTCATCACCGACATCATCCACGACCCGGGTCGCGGGGCTCCGCTTGCCGTCACCCGTTCCGGTACAAGCACCAGAAGGAGCTGTTCGTGGCGGCTGAAGGTATGTATACGGGGCAGTTTGTGTTTTGTGGGAAGAAGGCGAATTTGATGGTGGGTAATGTGTTGCCGGTTGGGAGTATACCGGAAGGTGGGGTTGTGTGTAATGTGGAGCATCATGTGGGGGTCGTTTGCGAGAGCTTCGGGTGATTATGCGATTGTTATTAGTCATAATCCGGATAATGGTACCACTAGGTATAAACAGTTGTTATTATTATTATTATTCATTTCTTAAGGAAATGATAATTAAATGTTAATCATGATAATGGCACCACTAGGTATTGTTATTATTATTATTATTGTTATTATTTATTAGTTTTATTTTTAGATATATAGTTAGTTCATGTCTCTGTTTTAATTGTTATTAAGTGTATATATATATGATTATGATTATTATTGTTATTGTTGTTGCTGTTTATGATGAATTGTTAGTTACTTTCATGTTTCAGTTTTTTAGATTTGTTTTGATCGGTTTTTCTGGTTTTGATTGGTTTGGTTCACTTTTGGTTTTTAGTTTTGTTTTTGTCGACTTTTTGCTTTTGGTTCATTTTCGAGGTTTTTTTTAACGATTGTAACGGAGGAAACGTTTTAGTTATTTTACTTTTTTCGTTTTTTTATTTATATTTTGAAAAAGTAATAAAAAACCGTAACTCAAAATATAAATTAAAAACAAAAAACTAAAATAACTTAAACGCTTCCTCTGTTGTTCTCGTTCTAAAAAACGACTCTAAACCAGTTTAGTCATAATCCAGATAATGACACCACAAGGTAGTAATATAATAATAATATTGTTTTTTTTAACATTAATATGGTTGATTTATAAGCGAGTATAAGAAATTAGTTTTTTAGTTTGTTGACAAGTTATAACCGTGTGTTGTTTATGGATTTAATGAAGACAATCAGGTTATAGATTTTTTATTGTTTAGGTTAATTTTGTGTAACTTTTGTATTTTATCGTATTGTTGTTATTATTAGTTTTGTAGTTAACTAGGATACTGGCTCGTGTTACACATGGTTGGAAAGTATTTTAAAAGTTATATATATGTAGATATCATAAGATTCTTTACCTTGTTCTCTGCAAAACCACAAGATGTAGGAAAAATATGTATAAATTTTTGGATTGAGAAACTGTTGAAACAGATCATTGAATTAGTCATAACCTGGATAATGGCACCACTTAGTAGTAATATTATTATTGTTATTTATTAGTTTTGTAGTTAGTTCATGACTTTGTGTTTTAATTTACACAGAACTCGAGCTTGGCTCATTTTGGTCTCTATTTTAGTAGTTTTCAAGCTTTGACCTTAGCATCGGGATCGGATTATTTACTATTTCTTATGTCAGTTTTTTTATATTTATAATTATTATCTTATATTTTGTTTCTTAATTATAGTTTTATATATGTATATATATATATATATATATAACATGATATTTATTTATTAGTTATTTTTTCATAATTTTATATAGATTACTTCAAAATTAGTAAATATATTTAAAAAATATTATAATTAAATTGTATAAATGACATGCTCGTTTAGGGCTCATGAGCCAGCTCAAGCTTGATAAACGAAGCTCGGGCTCAAACTCATTTATTAAACGAGTTTTTAGTTAAATTGTAACTGTATGTAGTTTATGGATTTGACGAACACAATTATGCTATAGATTTTGCATCTTTGTGTTTTAACTTGTCATAGAGTATGAACTAATTGTTGAATTTGTTGTGAAATCTTCAATGTGTGTAGTTTGTAGATATTTTGAATACAGTTAGGTCATAGATGTTGCATCTTTGGATTTTAAATGAATATGAACACATTGTTGAATTCATAGTCGAAAGTTCATTGTGTGTAGGCTACTGATCTTGTGAGAACATAATCAAGTTATACATCGAAAATGTTGCCATTTAATGGAATATATGAACTAATTGTTGATTGTTACTTAAATCATCACTGTGTGTAGTTTATGGTTCTTATGAACGCAATTACGTTGTACGTTGAAGATGCTGCATCTGAACTGAGTATGAGCTAATTATTTTTTTTATTTGTCAAATTATCACTGTGTGTAGTTTATGGATTTTGTGAACATAAATAGGTCTTCGGTGTTGCATTTGGTTATTTTATTTATATATGTGTATTGACAATTAAATGTTGTCGAAACATCTATATGTGTAGTTTGGATGTTATAGAATCAAATAGGTCTTCGGTGTCGCGCATTTGTATTTTAAATAGTAACATAATGTGAACTATTTGTTGAAAATATTAGGGTTAAGCTTCCATCAGGAGCTAAGAAGATCGTGCCAAGCGGATGCAGAGCCATGATCGGTCAAGTTGCAGGGGGTGGTAGAACCGAGAAGCCAATGCTTAAAGCTGGTAACGCTTATCACAAATTCCGTGTGAAGAGAAACTGCTGGCCCAAGGTTGTGGTGTTGCTATGAATCCAGTCGAGCATCCTCATGGTGGTGGTAACCATCAACATATTGGTCACGCGAGTACCGTTCGTCGTGATGCACCACCTGGTCAAAAGGTCGGTCTTATTGCTGCGAGGAGGACTGGACGGCTCAGAGGTCAAGCTGCTGCTTCTGCTGCCAAGGCTGATAAGTAGAGGCTTCGGTTTTTAGTTATCTGTTTGTTTTATTTTAAGTTGGATTTTGAGGTTTCGTTCACAATACTTGGTACAATGTTTTTGACTTGCTGTTTTTATTGACTGCCTGAGTGCTCAGTTATAAACTTATAATGTTATCCGCTTTTTGTTTGGTTGACAAGTTTTTAGCTATATGTATGCGTTAGATCCGGTTCAAACAACTTATGGTCAGGTTTAAGTCTTGCACACGAAAGCGATTTTTTTGAGTTTTAATTTGTGAAATATAATAATGTTTCTGTGTCTCTGAGTGTATTCATGTATGTCATAACTTATGTTTCTAAAATGGGTTTTTTAGTTTTTATAAATTTTCCGGGTTTAGCCTTGATACCGTGAAGACAAACCCCATAAATGCGAAGGCATGTGGTCTGGTTGGATAATGGTCGAGTTTGAGATGTAAAGTTTAATAACATATATGTTAACTAAACCTACAAATCAACATAATGTGCACCGGCAACCACATAACCTTGCTTTGGAACCCCTCTGCATTTCCCGTGTGTTGCCAATGGCTTAGGTCCATTTCATCATACTTCTCTCTTTTCCAATTGTCCACCTAAGTTGCCATGAGGGTCGCATACAGCCAGTGGCGAAGCTTGGACGAAGATGTCGTGGGAGCGAATGAAAATACACATTAAAAAAACCGTAAATGGAGGGGGGCGGGATCAAAATTTCGGTTGAAAACGGGTAAATTTTCACTACGTATAAAAAATGTCAGACGAAAACGGCTAAATTTACACTACTACGCAAAAAAAAACGGAGGGGGCCGGGACAACCCCTGGACCCCCCCCCCCCCCCCCAACTATCCTTCACTAATCCATACAGCCATGAATCCTTGGGTTGGTATGTGTTTGATGTTATGCATTTGATTGCTCCAAACTAAACATGAAGTTCTTTTAGTCGAGCGGTATCGCTATTCGCTAGGAGATTTAGTTGTATTTGTGGGAAAACCAGGGTGGTATGGCTAGGGGAATAAGTTGTATTTGTGGAATAAACTAGAAAATCATGTTAAGCATATAAACTTGAACACGACACACGTAGTCACAAGTTGACATAAACATGATTTGTTTAACATATTTTTTTATATATAATAGTTTTTATTTTGACACAAAAAGCTTTGATTAGCCCACTTATGTATAATAACCAAATTTGTATAGGACAATTCTGTTTGTAACAATTTTGAAAATACTGATAACTAGGCACACTTATACAATAACCCTTTTATTTCAAATCCTAAGGCAGAATAAAAGTTGTACATTTCTTGGGCATTGGCATTTTCTTCTATTTTTTTATATAACATATGCCAATTATGTTTTTAAACAATGTACCACATGATAAATGTAAAAAATAAAAATCAAATTTAGTTGTAGATACACACAAAGATTCTTGTGTATTTGCCAAGAAGTTATAATATCAAGATTATGAATGATTCTTAAAAGCTCCAAGTATCAAGAACTAGAACCGGAAAAAGAAGACTAGAAACCAAGGTATAATGCAAACAATTTATGACGAAACGACTTATTCAACTATAAACAGAAACGCAAGATCAAGATTCAACACTCGATGAATGGGAGTTTTATAAAGCTTTTAAAGCGACCTGGTAACACACAATAGACAAATTAAAAATGTTATGTACTCAAGACGAAAATCGACTTGTCGAACCATGCACAACTCTACTTAAAGAAAGTTTTACCAAGAAATATACTTGAATCAACCATTTAACATTTTAAACATATAGTCTTAATAAGGTTTGCAAATCACCACAAAGCAAGGCAAAAGAGCTCTAGGACTAAGTAGATAAACCTCTTCTATACTCGAATAAAAGTCCAACTTTCCCCGCTAACGAGTCAAACCCTGTTTGACCCGACATATCTTGAATGTTTTCTAGCGGTCGATGCACCCTCCCCGCTATTTCTCTACACACGATCAACGCTTTTCGTCTATCGGGTCCTTCTTCAACTACTTCTATAGATTGCAAAGCTTTCACACTAGTAGAAAATGTAAAAACACCAATGCCCTCATTTAGTTGTGAAAAACCCGTCTCTTATAACCCGACAAACACAATATTTATTAGAAACACACAGGCTCGAGTCACCATCGATGCCAAGCGAACAAAGCAATCGTGGCACCATAAAAACGTTGCAACTCGTTTCCATCCGCAAGAAATCTAGGATGTTTTTTTGGTAACTTGCTTGCTTTTGTTTTCACTAGTTCTCTGTATTCTTCAAATCTAGCTAGTGTTTTTTGCATATTGTGTACCTTTAATATCTTCTCGATTCGACCTGAATTTTTCTTGGATTTTAACCAACCCGAACGATAAATTATTTCGAATATTTTTCTTGATGAATCGCCTTCCATTAGTTCAGAAACTATAAACAAGATTAGAAACTATATTAGGGTTAAAATTATACATAAGATTTTTAAGACCAGTGATACAACATGAAGTTGTAATAAGTTGGTTGAAGTTTTTCATCAAATAAAAGCTCGAAACGAATCAAGCCTTAAATAAAACTCTTTTAGTTATCAAGCCCTAGCTCGATACTTACGTTCGTTTGAGGTTTTTCCCAACATATAAAAAAATGAAAATGCATATAAACCAATTAATCAGTAATAAATGAGCGAGCATGATTCGAGCCCGAGTTCAAAAAAACACAACTCACGAGCTAAGTTTGAGCTTCAGAAAAAGAGACTGAAACGGGTCGAGCTCAAGCTTTGACCTCTCGTAAGTCAAAATGAGTCAAGCTCGACCCTAGTCTAGCTCGGGCTCAACTCAACTCATTTAAAGATAGAATCCCTCTCAAATTACATGCTTAATCACTCTTTTTAGCAACGTTTTTTGGTCTACCTTTGACAAGATTTCAACCGTCCTCAGCTATTTGACGGTTATTTTATGTGATTTTTTACCCTATTAGTATGCCTATTTGTTATTATTATTGTACTATTATTTATTGTTAACTATGTTTAAATAAGGTAAATGTGTTATTTTATGTGATTTTTTTTTATTGTTAGATATGTTTAAATATGGTTATAAGTTATATGTTGTGGTTTTGTTTTGTTTGTTCCACTATGACGTACTATTTATTATCTGTTTCTAATTAAGAATCATCTCCTGCAATTTAAAGTCTCATGGTCTTGCTGCTGAACCATTTTGTTCTTAAAGTTGAGCTCAAATCCATATGACTAAATTTTGGATGTCTTTAAATGTTAATAATGTATATCTTGTTGTCTAATATTCACAGTGAGTTTTCATGTGAATAGAAACTAGATACAGTTGTTGTTTTTAGGGTTTGCAGCTTGGATATCTGTTTTATGAATTAATCTTACCTTTTGAATCTTTGTTTGAAAGTGCCTTTTTGAACATATCTTGCTGTCTTTTCGAATCATGTGTTTTCATGTCAATAGAACTGCCTTTTTGAATATAATATGTGCTGTTGCTTTTGCCTTTTTGAATCAGTCAGGCAAGTCTTTTTGTTTGTTTAGGGCTTGCATTTTTAATTTTTTATGTTTCTAAATGGATTAACACTTTACTTTCTTTTTTATCAGTAACATGGAGCAGCCCCACCAGGACCAGGAGCAGCCTCTTGTTCAAGTGGCCGTCGTCTACCAATCACTTGAGCCCGCGAATAACCAACTAGGCATCCGACTTCCAAGGTAGGTTGATTTTTTATTTAAAAGTATATAATAAATACAAAAAATGTATCAACTAACACTTTTTTGTTTTTGAATTTTAATTTGCATTACAGGGTTACCAATGTTGATCCTAATCTCCGAAACAAAATCATTATCCACATGCAAAGGTAGCAACTTTGTTAAAATTTAATGTTGAAAGGTTTTCATTTTATAATACAAGCTAACATATCTGTTTAATTTGCATTTCAGGGCTCCTGCACCCGCCGTGCCAGCTTTTCGTCAAAGGTTCATGGAAAGGAGCTACCACCTCTTTATCGCATGGGGGGCTACTCTCGTTAGCCTTGCGTATCTCCATTCCCATGCGTTTAGCATGCTAAACGCTCAACTCAATGAACCTACAACGATGGAGAAAACGGCAATTATGAATGTTGGAGCCATTTTAGTGGCTGCATCATTCGTGCTCTGGTTACTCGCATACTATATCTACGACGAGGCCGTTGAGGATCCGGGTGTAAACCCGTTTTCTAGGCTTGTAGTCATTTTGGCCTTTGTGACAGCCACGGTAGCACTCTCTATCACTTTCGCCACACTGTATTTCCCGGGTGATATCCCCTTAGTGTGTGCTGTTTTGATTGGTGTTATTGGTGGATTGAGTGTTCTCTTTTTGTTTTTAGACCTGTGATTGTAATGATGGTAACAAAAAACTTGACTTAATTTGTAGTCTTGATGTTTAGGGTGATGCTGTAAGAAAAAAAATCAGTCTGCTTTTGAACATAATAGAGTGTTTGCACTCATTTGCCTTGTTGCATTCACTTTAGGTGCATTTGTAGGTGTGACTTCGTTATTGGGCCACGACAGACCAATGAAGCACAATTGCAGTTACACCTTCTTGAAGTTTACTGGTAGCTTCTCCGCTTTTCTGGCTCCTTTCTCGATTCTCATGGTGGCACTACTCCCCCCAGGCTCAACTGGATCGGGTATTTCGTCGCCTGTCTAGTGTTTGGGATCTTTGTTACGTGTCTCTATCTGGATGATCATGATCAACGACAAGACAGGGTTACCTGTCTTGCATTGAGAGTGCATGATGCGTTTGAACTTGTACTCGATCTATTTCTGTTTCAAACGATATGCTGTCATTTTTTTTTGTTTTACATTCATATGAACTGTGCCGCCTAGCGTCGTTAGTTTAGTTGAGATCCCACGATATGTGTTTATTCTTGTATTGAACGGACGCAATATTACTACTAGCCCCTTGCACTTAACTTTACCCATCAAATAGTAATTTTAAAACAACTAGATAAATAAAAAAACAAAAACGGAACTATCTTCTACAGTCACAATCTGAAGTCGGTTCCACTTTCACATGGTCAAAACCCCAAAACTATTCAGAACCGGTTCTTCATTTTTTTTTGAACGGCCAACAAAATTTTATATATAAATAAATAAAACTAGCAAGAAGCTAGACCCGCCAAAAACAAAAACACCAAGAAGCTGCCACAATTGCGACAAAAACCCAACCGGGCACCACCCAAGAAACAAAGCAACAAACAACAAACTAAAAATATTACAACCGAAACCTTCTCCAATCTTCTCACGTCAACCCATTCTTTTTGGACCTATTTTTTACCCAAAGGAAACTCATCGACTTTATCTCTTCGATCAAGCTCAGAATCTGAATCGGAACCCCATTATGAATTAACTCGTTTCGCTTCTTCCAAAGACACCATATCGTAACCAAGCAAACCGCATGGAGCGCCTTAGCTTTATCTTTAGGAAATAACGAGTATAAGTGTAACTCCGCCAAATCCCGAACACTAAAGGCATAAATTGAGGGAACCTTACACCATTGGGAAATCAAACACCACACCTTTTGAGCTATAAAACAAGAAATAAAAACATGATCAAATGACTCCTCTTCACTACCGCAAGCTGGGCAAACCAAAGAGTTTATCGAAATGTTTCTTCTAGCCAAAGCATCAAGTGTAGGTAAACGATTAAGCATCGCCCTCCAAGCGACAAACCCCACTTTTTTAGGAATCCATTTATTCCAATCAAAGATAGAAGCGGCCTGACCAACATTTTATCTGCCAAAATTTTTTTTTAAAATTCCGAACCGAAAACGTACCTAAAGGATCTCCGCACCAAATAGTTTTGTCGAATCCGGACTCCAAAAGAACATGTTGGCACACAGTTAACAAGTCTCTAAACTCCTCTACCAAAATTGGCCCAATTGGTTCTCTACTCCAATCCCATCTTCCACAAATGTCCCATCCATCATAAAAAGACGGTCGGCTACCGAACACCACTTCGACTTTTCTATCGAAAAAAGGTTCGGAAACCGGTCGCACAACGGACAATCTCCGATCCAAATATCCAACCAAAACCAAGTACTTTTCCCATTATTTACTACCTTACGTAACATTTTACCCAACTCGATCCCAACCGGCTCAATCTCCTCTTCAGTTTTTCCAATTTGCCTCCATGGACCCGCACAAGAGAGCCTAACCAGAACACCCGACCACGATCTAGAAGAATGATGAAGTGACCATATAACCTTCCACTAAAGTTTCCCTCTCTCATTCTTAAACCGCCACCACCACTTTGTAAGCAAGGAAACATTGAAATCCCTTAAAAACCCCAAACCAAGTCCACCATAATCAATCGGAGCCGACACCTTTTCCCAAGCGACCCAATTCATCTTTACCTTCTCTTCTGAACCTCCCCAAAAGAACACCCTTCTCAAACGGTCTAACTTATCTAACACCCCGACCGGTGATTTAAATAACGAAAAATAATACGTAGGGAGAGAGTTAAGAACTGATTTCAAAACTATTAAGCGTCCACCGAACGAAAAATTTTTCGCTTTCCATCTAGAGAGCCTCTTACTAAAAAGATCTACCACCGGATCCCACGAGTCAATTAAATTCATATTACCTCCTATTTGAAGACCCAAATGTATAAAAGGCACCACTCCCACCTTACACTGAAGCACAGTAGCCATTCTCCTCAAATCAGCCCCTACCACATTTATACCATAAATACTACATTTATGTAAATTAACTTTTAGACCAGACACTAAGTAAAAACATCTTAGAATCCGACCCAAGTTCAGCGCGTTCCGGTTGCTCCAATCACCCAGAAAAACCACATCATCCGCCTATAAAAAGTGAGAAAGAACCGGGCCAGAAGAACCACATTTTAAGCTAGAATAAATCCCCTTCTCAACCGCTGAATACATCATAGCGGTTAAGCCTTCCATAGCGATAATAAACAGAAACGGGGCTAACGGATCGCCTTGTCTGAGACCCCGAAAACATTGGAATTCCCTGGTAGGTGACCCGTTCACCAACACCGAGGCCCTGCTAGTCTTTATAATAGTCGAGACCCACATTCGCCATTTCAAAGGAAACACCATTTGTTCTAGAACCGAATCCAAATATCCCCAATTTAAAGAGTCATATGCCTTCTCCAAATCGACTTTAAATAACATACCTCGCCTTTTAGTTCTTTTTAGCCAAGCGAGCACTTCGTTCATGACTAAAGGACCATCTAAAATGCTTCGGTTAGCTAGAAAAGCTGATTGTTCTTCTGAGATTAACCCTCCAATCACCATCTTAATCCTCCCTACCAACACTTTAGAAATCACTTTATTAATACACCCTATTAAACTAATAGGACGGAAATCGCCTAAAGAAACTGGGTCCTTAACTTTGGGGATCAAGGCAATAAAAGACGACAAACAACCAAAGCTAAACGACTCTGAGTGGTAAAATTCTTCAAAAATCTTCAAGAAGTCAGTCTGAAAACAGCTCCAGAACCTTTTGAAGAATCTAAAAATAAACCCATCAGGACCCGGTGATCGGTCCCAAACGGCCTCTTTAATTTCCGATAAAGTAAAAGACGAAATCAAGCTACTCGCTTGAGTACTATTCATCTGCTTGAATTTATTTGACACCAAACTCTTTCATAATAATCGGATTAGATTCCCAACTCCCCTCCACCATGTAAACGGTTATTACTAAGATTAGCATTAATAATACCATGGAAATATTTAGAATTTTCCTTGACTTCTGTTTGAGATCTCTATATTTCAACTTTTCAAACACTTTTACAAGCCCAATACACCTCATTCTTTGTTCGAGTTCCAAATCCGAAAGTGCTCTTCTCTCACCTAAAGATTCAAGCGACCTTCCGGTCTGTGCACCTCTAAATATATAATAAGGATAATACTGATATTATGTCAACTCTAAGTAACTTTTACACTCGAAGGCAAAGGTCTGCGAGAACTCGCGACCAACACAAACGTGCTGAAAACTTGGTGTAATTAGATACATTAATAACTATATTGTGCAATCCCACACATGCTTATTGCAACTGATTACATGACAGCTTTGCACTTTCTTAGTTTCTTAAAACGGAGCAGGAGTTTTTTTTACCAAAATGGGGTTTGAGTATAAAGTATTTACCAATATAGGGATACTTAAACTTATTTACTGAAGAAACACTAATCGACCCCGGGCAGATTACGGATAATTTGGGGGTTAAATAGATGTTTCTCACGAGGGTTGTGTCCGGCAAGATGGTTGTTCTTCTGATGACCTGCAAAACAGATACCGTGAGCTCGTCACTGAGAAGGGGGGTACCTCCTTGTGACCACCCTCCGGCATGAGAATCAGACTAGATTGCTCTTGAATATAAGTGTATATTAAGAGAATGACTAGAGCAGATATCAGATAATATATGGAGATATAAGATAATGTGTCCATACCATTCCAAGGTGTTGGAGTATTTATAGCCGAAGGTAGGTTTCCAAGCAGGTACAGCCGGCTGAATAGTATTCCTGTTCTACCAACTGTGGGCTACGCACGTGCCATGCTGATGGTTGGTGGGTAGGCAGCGGCTGATGGTGACCGGGCCGGCTGTGTACTATTCCTTTTCCACCAACTGCAGGCTATGGACGTGCCCCGACAGGGGTTGGTGAGTAGGCAGCGGCTGATAGTGACTTTAAGTACTAGAGCGTGCTGCCCGTCATACTGTTGTCAGTGAGCTGTCGCAGCTTTGGTCAGTTCTTTTGTCCATACCTTGGCAGGTACAGTACAAAAGATCCTCCAGTATCGTACAGACTGGCTCATTTGGGCGGGAGAATTCCCGGCTTTGGGCGGGAGTATTCCCGGCTTGCTCATTCCCTCTTCAGGTGACATTACTGAATTATTTGAGAGTTAGTGCCTTGTACGTGTAGCCTTGCTGCGCGGGTAGCCTTCCCTGATGGCTAGTATCCGTAGCTGCGGGAACAGGCGGAGTACGTCACCATTGGGAGGCTTTTCCTGCGGGAACAGCTTGCGTACTGCGCGTAAGGACGTCGCGTCTCTGAGCATGGTTGGTCCTGCGGATCCAGTTGGTCTTTGCGCAAACGTCCCTCAGGAGTCTTGCGAGTTCAACTGCGCAGACGTCTCTTCGAGGTGAGTCTTGCGGGTCCAACCGCGCAGACGTCCCTGTTCAAGGTGAGTCTTGCGGGTCCAACTGGGCTCTTCTGGGACCTACCTCTTCATTTACCAAATTAGGTTTTTCTTTATTTATTTATTTATTTTCTTATTAATAAAATACTCAATAAACTAATTCAACCTATTATTTTATAAATGAAATCAAACAAAAATGCCGATTAAGTAGCACAACTCTGACCATTATTGTTGATCTGCAAGTTATATTTGTTGTTTTAATTGAACAGTTATTATTTTATTAATGTTATTCATCAACCCAGATCATCAAGTAAAGGGTATGAATTTTAAAAAACTTGATTATGAGGTGAATTCAGAGATGTATTAATCAAATGAAATGAATATTTAGACAAACTAACAGATCCGACCTCTCTCCGTTTCTTCGAAACCGCACAACCATCGCTTTTGTCTTCTTAAAAACCATTGATTTATGTTATGATATACAGCAGTGGGATTTTCAATTACTTTGATGGCTTGTCGACGAAAGAACGACCCTAGTAGACTTTGGCGAAACTGCGACGGCTCAAGAGGCGCGTGGACGGCGACATGCCTAATGGACCCGCTGTTGTGAACCTATTGCTGCTCAACCAATCGAAGGACTTCAACCTTTTGGTGATTAATTTAGGAGAAGCAGAATGCCGAATAAAAAACCAGTCGCCGAAGTAGGTGGCCGGCGAATTGAGGAAGACGAGAGGAAGAGAGTGGGGCCATTTTTAATAACTTTACTTTTTTTTTTTAAATTTCAACCCCAATTTAGTAAATAAGTTTAAATATCCCTATATTGGTAAATACTTTTTACCCAAACCCCATTTTGGTAAAAAACTCAACGGAGCAGTGTATTATCGATCGATCCGATGTGTAAGAATAAATCCAACAGTTAATTAATGTTGAAAGTAATTTTTTAATTAAGAAATAGAATTGAAATATGTAATGTTAGATCGACTTTTAGGCCAAAGAAAAACTATACGTTTTGTAAATCTACAAAATGAAGCATAGCATATATACAGTGGCGGACCCAGGATTTTTGCCAATGGGGTCCCATATTTTCGGTGTTCAAATTTTTCGGGTCGGTCGTTGTTCAGGTCGGGTCGAGGAGAAGAACATAATAAAAAACAATATCATAATAAAACTTTCTTTTCAATCATCACTACCTGAACGGGTCAAAATGGGTTGGGTTGACACATAAACACTTTGTTTTCCCTTTCTTAAACATTTTTGAGATAGAACCTAGATCCACCCTTTCATAAGCATGTGTTGAAAACCATTAACTTAAACTAGTGAAAAATAAAACTGATATTTTAAAGTGTTTGAATGTTTCTAAAGAAAACCATGCATAAAGTTGAAAACAATGATATGTATTTTAGAGGTGTTTGAATGTTTCCAAAGTTATCATTGCAACATTAGCAATCAAATGATTGATTAACACTAAAAATTAATACAAAAAACCAAAAACTGAGCCTTGTAAGACTTGAACCCATGACCTTTCAAAGATAAAACAAGGGACTTTCCATCAGACCACATCAACATTAATAGTATGGGTTCCAAGTATTAAATCTTATGGGGTCCTCAGAAAATTTAATATACCGCTTCTAATAAATTTTTAAAAAACATTGGTGTCTCGGGACCCCGATCCACACTATGTGGGTCCGCCCCTGCATATATATAATTTCGTAACAAACGACAGAGTTGTCTATGAGAGTTCAAGGAACATGTACGACAAGTCAAAATAAAAACCAATCTCCTTTATTAATATATATAATAAAAGAAGAACAAGTAAGTCTTGTCAAATAAGTCATGTGCTGAGTTGCCATTCAACCACGTTGTCCACGTCTATTATTTTAATTGTGCAGGGATGCTCTTAATGCTTTGGGGTGGCTTGTTACTATTATATAAGAATATTTATAGCTCATCTTCATGTTTCATGCTCGGGTAATAATATTATTTCAGTTTGAAGTTTTAATGTGAATCAAGCTGAGATTTTCTTAAATGTGATATTACCAATTAATTTACTTCGTGTTTGATTTGTTTGTTTGTTAGGTTGGTTCGGACTTTGTTATGAAGAACCACGAATCCACGCTCTATCGAGAGATAGAAAACAGGTTTGTCTCGATCTGGTAGTGTTGCTTGGTTGTTAATTTGGTGATTTCGATTGTTTTTGGTTGATTGTCTATGATTTTGTTGTTTGCGATGTTGTTTAAGCATTTTATCATCTACGTTTTGGGCGTAACAGTCAAGTCACTCAAATTGGGGCTTCTTATCATCCGATCTTCACCAATTCGATCCTGTCAGTGCTAGGCATGCATTTGATTCCTACGTCCTTTGGTCACTTGAGGTTTAGTATATGGATTTCTTTCATTTATATGTTTAGTTTGTGTTGTAATGATGGGGTTTTCTTGAATGTTGATGCAAATTAGGTTAATTTCAGAGTTATAATTTGCAATTTTAGGCTAACAAGAAATGAAATTTAACGATTACTTGCATGACTAAACATTAATGTGTCTAATACATGAAGCCTTCTCGTATTAAACTAATTATATGTGCAACGGTGTAAGAAGTGAGAGGCTTGAGGAATGCTTCACTAATTGTTTGCATCAGGGGTGGATGTAAGTGAGCCGAGGAATATATATTCATTGTTTTCCGTAAACAAATGTTCTTAAATCTCGAGTTTCATTTGTACATTTTGCACTGTGATTTTAAGATCTTTTAACATCAATTGGTGCAAGTTGGTAATTGTTTTTATATCAAATTGATATGCAGCTATTGAATTGTGTGGTGGATGTTGCTGACTTTGGTTTTAGTGTGTGGGACTGCCTAAAGATCCAAAAGAGATACATGATGATTGGTTCAGTCGATGTCGAATACAAAAATAAAGCTGTTGCATACTTGCATTGTTGCCACATTACATACAGATCCATATTTGACTTGTGGTATCCTTTGCCTCAATTTTGGATCATGAAACCTATACATTTAACCTCAAAAGTCAATGAGGATTTACTAATATGCCAAAGATTGTTTTTCATTTTGAACACAAAAATAAAGCACTTTGGTTATTCTGTTCAACGCTCACAATTGGCAAAAGGTTTGATTTTTGATATTTTACGACAATCAAAGGTGGCTAATATGAGATATACCAGTAAATGTTAGTTTTGAGGTGAATAAACATGATCAAAATCAAGTCTAAAGCACTCTTTTGTGCATGAATTGAAAAGGTTGATTAGTGGTGCTGAAATGTAAGTTTGGATGTGAAGCTGTAAATATATGCTTTCATTTCTAAAATGTATATTATTGGTATATGTTAAAAATAATTTTTTCAACCCGTGTGACACACGGACATATAAACTAGTGATAGATATTCAATTAACATGAACAAACAAAAACTCAGTAATAACTTTAGCTAAAAAACTATTAAATGTTGAAATTAATCACAAAGGTTAATAAAACTAAATAATAATATAAATATCAAAAACCAAAAAATAGCATGTCTATCAAAATAAACGTCCCACGGAAATGGCCATGAGATAAGAGTTTGCGGGCCCAGATTTCAAGCTTGTAGACAACAGAACAAAAAAAATTAAAAGACGGGGATTCGAACCAGCGTCCTGCGCTTTTAAGACTAAGTTTATCAAAAACCCAACATAACCCAACCTTTTAATAAAAAAATAATTTATCTCTCTTTCACATACACAACCCAACCTAACCAACTTTTCACTTTTATTCACAACCCAACCTAACTCAACTCAATTATTTTAATACATATACATATGTTTTATTTATGTTTTAATTTATTATATAAAATAAAAAAAAATATTTGTTTTTTTAAACATTATTATTCTAAATATAAATAAATATTAAAAAGAAAATTACGTTCATTAAACATATTTACTTACAATTTTTATCCAAAAAATTGTAACAACCCAACGGAGTGTGGACACTTAACGAATTAGATAATATCATAATTCTTAAAAAAAACCTTGATTTTTTATGAGTATTAACAACACAAAATTTACATACAATAATATTAAAAAATTACATGATTTTAAAAATGCACCATTTTTAAAAAAAATTATATCGAAATACTCATAAAAATAAACTAAACAAAACTGTGTTTTTAGAATTTTAAAATAAGTTAAATAATAAAAATTATTAAAAAAAAATCAAATTGTATATAAAAGAAATTGTGAAAAAGAAAAGAAGAAAAAATGGAATATTTAAATGGATGAGGGTCATAACCTTGACCTTGGCTGTGAGCACGTTGTTGAATTAATTTGATTTATTTTATTTTTTTAATAGTCAAACAGTGTAACAACCTCTTGTAAGGTTGTTGATAAAGTTAGTCTAAAGAGAGCGACTTGACCATCCTAACTACAAAGAAGCAGAGTAACCAAGCGAGTCTTTTCAGTTTATCTATTTTTTTGGTTGAAGTTTTCTGGCCTTCTCGAGATTGGGTCGCAACGGCCGTCGAGGTCAGCCAGGCCTATACCAGGTAACGAATAGTACACTACCCCAATATCGCCTAGCGCAAAAAAACAAACCACTATATAAACATACTTAAACGTAATAAGATTCACCAACAAAAAATAATAGAATATCTTAAAACAGACCCAGGTGCCCAGGCCGACTTTGGGTCTGTACAAGGTGTGTAAAAAGACACAAAATGGTTTTTACATAAACAGTCCTTATGATCTCATTTTTATCAAGTTAGATCTTCTAACTTTTTAACTCTTTAATTCAAGTATTCAACTGGATCACTTGATATGATGATATGTTACATTTGAGAGGGTTTGAGATTATATATTTGTGTATGTCAGAAATATATAAGAAAGGATTTGTGATATATAACTATAAAAACAATCAACAATGTGGATATATACTTTCATTATTAAGGTTCTAACCTATCGTCTACACAATAAAATAATATGAGGAAAGGTGAACCACTCTATAGGAACATTTGATTAGGTTTATACATTTACTTGTTTAAAAATGCACTTTAATATGTTTGATTAGTTGAAATGTTAGCTTAACAATTTGTTTTTAAGAAATTATGTCTCCTAAACACCTATTCGGTTTTGAAAAACGAAAAAAAATAGAAATATATATATTAAAGAGCTTAAAATATGAAGAGTTGATGAACACATTTGTTACAAAACATGCTAGAAGAGACTCGCGACTCGTATAGTTATTTTAGATCGATCACTTGATTCAATACTATTGACAAACACATTTGCTACTTTTCCGTTTCTCGCTTTCCAAGTCATCCAAAGAGACACTGCTAATATTGATTGTACTGTCTTCCTTTTCTCCAATGACACCTTAAGTTTGGCAGGGAGCTCTAATACTGATTTGATTTGAGTCATGCGTACCGGTTAGGGGTAAATTCACCCATGGGAGGATTATTAATGTTTATTGTTATTAATATATTCGGTCGGATTTGGTAGAACAACCATGGATCATTGTAAAGATTTTGATGATGAAGATGAAGGTGATGATTAATTATGAAAGTAATGAAGAAGAGGATAATGACGATGAATAATTTACTCATTGCATGATAATGCAAATTCTAATGATGTAGCAAACACAAGAATTTGTTATATTATTTATGAAAGTCAGTGCTACACAACTTTTATTATTTATTTATAGCGACTCTTTTTTATTTATAGCAAACACAACTTTTATTATTTCGGTGCTAGACAATTCTTTCACTGTTCATTTCTATAACAAGATTACATACTCATATGCTAATTACATATCAATTTCTAGATTCTAATTACATATCAATTACTCATTATACTTGTACATATTTTTGTTTAGCAGTCGTGAAAAATCTTTAATGAACAAATACAACAAACAAACATTAATGAACACATCATAGCTCATAATTAATGTTTTCTGACCTGGATTGGACGTCGACCCAGAAACCTTACCAGGTCAAAGGTTGAATCTAGATTAAAACAAGGATGAGTAAATTAATTACATAATTTGAAGATTAATTAAAAATACTTATGACAAATATTAAAGAAATTATTAAAGAAAATTAAATAGTCTTTTTCTTGAAAAAAAGGCTGTAAGCTATTGGAATAACCAATTTAAAGGTTTAGTCATATCATACACACATTGGAAACCCGAATTGAGCAGTAATATTTTTTATTTATCTCCCTTCTATACATTTTTATTACTTGGTATCCATATTTGTACTTCAAGTTTCTTCTCATCTCCATCTTCTTTTTGTTTTGACTCTTATTTTCGACAACATGAAGCTACAAGCGACGATAGTTCGATGTTCTGGTGAGGGTATTAGTCATTTTTCGATGGTTGTTGGTTATGTAAATGTTACGGTTTATTCGTGACAATCGTCAATCTCCCAAAAACACAAGAGAAGAAGAGAAAATAGACACACAATAATAATTCTTTCTTATTCTTTTTCTTATACGAAATTACAATATATATAGAAAAACAAAGACATAAAAATAAAAAAAATAAACAATAAGAAAACATAATTTGACTATAATAAGGAAACCTAATAAAAGATAAACTTCAATAATAATAATAAACTTATTAATATAATATGATCGTATCAGTAAAGGTTGAATCAAAGTTTTCAATAGGTCCGACAGCGACCACGAGTACTCAGTTCAACCGCCAAATGTTCAGAACAGGCCGGCTGATGTCACCGGTTCCCCGTCGGACCAGCCGGTCCGGTCTGGTCCGGTCCAGTGTCAAAACATTGCTCATCATCTTTAATTACTTGTTTTCAGTTTTCACTGCTTTTGGGTAGTGGAACAATCACATACTTTAAAGTTGTGGGTAATAAAAGTGGTGAAACAAAACACTTATAACCAGTCAGAATATGATACAACCAAAGTACTTAACTAATAATAAAGTTATAAAACTGAAAAAGATCCAACTTAAACATAAACCTAATTTGTTTTAAACTAAACAAAATAGACAGTACTAGAACATAATAGTTATCTAGAAAAACACTTTCCCCTCAAAGAAGACCATACACACCCCAACAACACTACCAAACAAAATGGTATACAACTCAATATGATTACCAGGGAAATAGTGAACCATAAAAGGGAAATAAGTACCCTTGTAGCTCCAGCTGATTCGCCGATTCATTTACCGCGGGATTTGGACAGAAAAGTTCAACTGACGGTGAACGCACTACCGCGTGTGCAAGAGGTGGGCGTTGAGCCATGCTACTGAAAAAGAAAAGTATTTTGTGTTATATCCATTTATAGTATTTAATTGCATATAAATTGAAGTCAATAAACAGATTCAAAAGGTATGTTCTTCATCATAAAACACATGTCCAAACAAGCCCTAAAAACAACAACTGTTTCTAGTTTCTATTGACATAAAAACTCACTGTGAACAAGATAATAATAACAATTGCAGTAAGGTCAACATTAGCATTATAATACATCATCCAATTTAGACAAGTGCAGCAGCAAGACCATGGGAAATTAGAATGCAGGTCTTAATTAGAATCACATAATAAATAGCCATAATAATAGAATATAAAAATCACATAAAATAACACATTTACCTTATTTAAACAAAGTTAACAATAAATAATAATAACAACAAATAGTCATAATAATAGGGTAAAAATCCACATGAAATAACACATTTACTTACTATATTTAATTAAGCAAAGCTAACAATATATTATATATAATAATAACAAATAGGCATAGTGAACAATAATAATGAGAAGAAACATAGATTCAAAAATTATAACAAAGCAATATATATATATATATATATATATATATATATATATATATATATATATATATATAGGATGCGTATCATTACAGAACTGTTAAATTATTTAAAAACTTGAAAGAACCCATGAAAACTAACGTTTTTTATAAAAACTTTTGTATGTTAATGTTAGTTGAGTGTAACTTTATCATTTTTTATATCTATAATTACGATTACAGTTTTAAAAATTAGTTTTTATACATATCTATGGTTTTTTTTACACCTATGTAAATTTGTTAATACATAAATTTTACATATATGTAAACTTGTTATTTATATATGTAATCAAAAATTTTTATATAAAATATGATAAAACTACTCTTAAATAATGTTAATATATAAAAAAAATAAAAAAAATGTTTGGTTGTGTAGAGTTCCTAATAGTTCTTAACTTTTTTAGAGTTCTTAAATGATACTAACCATATATATATATATATATATATATATATATATATATATTCAAAAAGGCACTTTCAGACACATACAAAAGATAACATTAACTTATTCAATAAAGCACAATCCAAGCTGCAAGCACTAAAGCAACTGTTTCTAGTTTCTATTCACATGAAACTCACTGTGAATATAAGTCAACAAGACCAAAAGAACAAAAACTCATTTATTTAGATAGTAATAGGCATAACCGAACAATAAAAATAAACATAATAATAATATAATGTAGCAACACATTTGATTACTAAGAGAAATATTTATATTTAAGTAATAGGCATAATCACGTATTTAACAACATTTAATACAATATTTATATAAGCATTTATTAATAGTCATATTAACAGAACAAAGAAATCATATAAAATAACACATTTACCTTATTTAAACATAGTTAACAATAAATAATAGTACAATAATAATAGATAGATAGACATAATAATAGGTTAAAAAAGTCACATAAAATAACATATTTACCTTATTTAAACATAGTTAACAATAAATAATAATGACAACAAAAAATAAGCATAACGATAGAATGAAAAAAGTCACATAAAATAACACATTTAGTTACTATATTTAATAAAACATAGTGAACAACAATAAGGATAATTAATAGCCAACATTTTAGGAAACAAAAGGAAAGTCACCAACCACAAATGAACAAACGGCGATGATGATAGGGTTGCTGTTGTTGTCTTGAAATGCGGCTGCTGTAAATTAGGGCTTGTATTCAACAATTAAATATCTCACAACATTTCCTTTTATTTTCTATTATACCTTCAACAATTTTCAATTTAGCAATTCCACCCCTCCCTCTCTTATCTATCATATTTTAATACCCTCTCTCTCTTATTTCTTAGTTTTGTAACACTATTACATGATACATGAACGGTTTATTGATTATCATATTGATTTGTTTCAATATTGTAAGACATTTATTATCATTTATATCTAACTAGCTTTTAGCCTGCGTGTCACACGGGTTGCTTAGACTGGTCACTATGGTGAGGGGCTTCGAAGCCCCTCCACCGTGACACGTCACCGCCACGTAAGCAACAGGGGGCATCGAAACCCGCCTCGCTATGGTTTAATACCCCCAAATGCGCCCCTATATATATATATATGCATATGTATGTATGTGTGACACAATGGTAACAGGGAGGTATTGAAGGGCAAGATCATTCTTTTCTTATTATAAAATACATACAATCGACAATGATAAATAGAGGAGTCCAAAGCTAATTATGGAGAAAATACACAATAATCACAGGAGCATTTCCCTCCTTAATTGTAGCCTAATTGAGGATCCAGAATATTCTAACACCCCCCCTCAAGTTGTGTAGTGGGATCTCCAATACCCAACTTGCTTAATACCGATTCGAATGTTCTTGCCGTAACCGCCTTTGTGAGAATATCAGCTAACTGATCTTCAGATCTCACAAACGGGAGTTCTACAGTACCATCTTCAATTTTTTCTTTTATGAAATGCCTGTCTATTTCAACATGTTTTGTTCGGTCATGTTGGACAGGATTTTCTGAAATTTTAATTGCAGCTTTGTTGTCACACATCAATTGGATCGGAAGCTTTACTGGAAAATTAAGTTCCTTCATCAATTTTTTTACCCAAAGGATCTCTGTGATCCCTTTAACAATACCTCTGAATTCTGATTCTGCACTTGACAAAGATACAACTTTCTGTTTTTTACTTCTCCAAGTGACCAGGTTCCCTCCGACTAAGGTAAAAAACCCTGCAGTAGATCGTCTGTCATTTGGATTTCCACCCCAATCAGCATCGGTGAACGCCTTAACATCTAGGTGCCCATTCTTTTTGAACACTATACCTCTTCCCGGAGTACCCTTAAGATATCGTATTATCCTCATAACTGCTTCCATGTGTTCCGACTGAGGTTGATGCATGAATTGACTTACTACCCCAACAGCATAAGCAATGTCTGGTCTAGTATGGGCTAAGTAAATTAGCTTTCCTACCAGTCTTTGGTACCTCTCACGATCTACTAGCTCATCTTTTTCATCTATCTTTAGCTTGTGATTTACCATCATTGGAGTATCACTTGGTTTGCAGTCCACCATACCTGTTTCTGCCAATAAGTCTAAAATATATTTTCGTTGAGAGATGAAAATTCCTCCTTTAGATCGAAGAACCTCAATCCCAAGAAAATATTTTAGCCCTCCAAGATCCTTCATTTCAAACTCTGTAAAGAGGTTCTTTCGAAGCAAGGTGATTTCTTCCTCATCACTCCCTGTTATGATCATATCATCAACGTATATTATTAGACATGTAATTTTATCACCTCTTTTCTTGAAGAATAGGGTATGGTCAGCGTTACTCTGTTTGTACCCATATTGCTTCATAACCATCGTAAATCTCCCAAACCATGCACGTGGAGATTGTTTAAGCCCATACAACGCCTTCTTAAGTTTGCATACTTCATTTCGTTGAAATTCGCCAGAGAACTCAGGGGGTGCTTCCATGTATACCTCTTCCTTGAGATCTCCATGTAGAAATGCATTCTTGACATCAAATTGATGAAGCGGCCAATCTTTATTTGCTGCTACCGAGAATAACACCCTAATAGTATCAATTTTTGCAACTGGGGAAAAAGTTTCAGAGTAGTCAATGCCATATGTCTGCGTATACCCCTTAGCCACCAACCTTGCTTTATATCGTTCAACGGTTCCATCAGATTTATATTTAATAGAAAAAACCCACCTACAACCAACAGGCTTCTTTCCTGCAGGTAACACACACTTTTCCCACGTGCCATTTTTTATAAGAGCTTCCATTTCTGTATTCATAGCATCTTGCCATTCGACTTTCTTACTTGCCTCTTGAACTGTCTTTGGGATATTCTCAGAGAGGAGGATGGCAGAGAATGCTTTTGCATTATCTGCAACTCCCTCTCTGCCTCCATTCACCGGGTACTTTGAAGTTCGAGATACATGTTCTGGAGAATATCGATTCGGTGGAACGCCTCTATTTATCCTCGGAGGCAGAACACGAGTCGGTGGTTCTTCTGACTGCATTTCTGGACTTGAAATATCATTATGACTTGTAACATCATCAAAATTGGACAAGAAAATATTATTTACCTCTTGTTGGACATTGTCCGAAGTAGATTCATTGGTTGTGTGTACTGGTTCGTCAGCCCCTTCTATGTTGGTTGGGAGGGACTCGGTGGCGCCATCTACAGGCTCTGTTAGAACAGTTTCAGAACAACTTAGAGTGTTTAACCAATCTAGAGATTCCCTAAGTTTCTCCCCCTGAACGCTAGATTGGTTGTTGAAATAAAATTCAGATTCGGAGAAGTCATAATCCATAGTGACATGAATACGACGTGTGATAGGATTATAACAACGATACCCCTTTTGATGAGTAGCATATCCTACAAACACACATTTTTCTGCGCATGGGTCAAATTTGTTCCTATTGTTCTTAGGAATGTGAACAAATACTATGCATCCAAAAACACGTGGTGGTAGGGTTAGAATAGAAGGGATAGTGACTTGACTTCCTAGAGTTTGTAAAGGGGTTTTATGTTCCAAAATTTGTGTAGGTAGACGATTAAGTAGATAAACGGATGTAGCTATTGCTTCTGGCCAAAAAGACTGAGGAACTTGAGATTCGATCATCATAGCACGACTTTTCTCAAGTAGAATTCGATTTTTCCGTTCAACGACACCATTTTGTTGTGGTGTGTTAGGACATGTAGTTTGATGAATAAGGCCATTTTTTTCACAAAAACTTTGCATAGACTGATTTATAAATTCTCCACCATTATCAGAGCGAAGAATCTGTATTTTTTTCTTAAACTGGGTTTGAACCATTTCATAAAATGCAAAGAATTTTTTAGGAACCTCTGATTTATGTTTCAGAAAGTATATCCAAGTCATTCGAGAACAATCATCAACAAATAGCACAAAATATTGAAATCGACTATTATTAGAGTTTGGAGCAGGACCCCAAACATCAGAATGTATCAATGAAAAAACCGACTTAACTCTAGTGTTACTTTGATCAAAAGGCACTCTATGATTTTTAGCAAGAACACAAGTTTCACACTTCATATCATGAGTGGATTTATTCAAAAAAAGACTCGGAAATAACAACTTAAGATACCCAAATGAAGGATGACCAAGACGACGATGCCATAACCAAAGTTGTCTATCAACTGTTCCGTGAGCAAGCATGGCATGTCCCTGGTGAGTCACCTCGTCAACATAGTAGAGACCTCCTTGCTCAGTACCACGCCCAATTATCTCCTTCGTAAGAATGTCCTGCAAAATGCAAAATGTTGGATACATTAGCACCACACAATTCAATTCTTTTGTAACATGGCTAATAGACAACAATTTTGAGGATAATGCAGGAATGTAGAGACAATTTTTCAGCTTCATTTTCTTAGAGAATTCAATTGAACCCCCTCCTTTGATCTCAACCCGTTCTCCACTAGCAGTTTCGATATAAGTTTTAGATGAGGATGACATATCTAAAAAATCTTTATAATCATACGTCATAGTGTCTGTAGCCCCGCAATCAAAAATCCATTCACTTAATTTTTTTGGATTAGAATTTGATGTATAACGAGCTCGACAGACTTTAGGTTCCAAATTAATGTTGCTAGGGGTATCCTTTTGGTCATTGTCAAAACAACAGGGTTTAAAGTATTTAGGGTTGAGAATGGAAGGACTTGGGGTGTAATTTCCACCAAGCCCTTTACCTGTTGCGTTTATTCCAGCAGCCACACCACCAAAACCAATTGCTTCATCCTGCCTTTTTGATGTCGCCGGTTCAACTTCGGCGTCTTGATTTCCGATGGCAGCCGCCCCTTTGCCTCGCGATTCTGTCTTTTCCCTGTGATTGTCTTCCCACCATTCGGGATAACCAACAAGTTTAAAGCACGTCTCCTTTGTATGCCTCTTCATCTTGCAGTGGCTACAATACAATTTTGCTTTATCTTCTTTTTCTTTATTCCGCTGCGATTCTGACCGGTTTTTCGGTTTTGCGGTTGATTCCCTTGCTGCCAGTCCAAGGCCGATTTCAGATGACCTGTCAATTTCAGAATTTACAGGTTTTAAAATGTTGATTCTTGCTATCTCTCGTCGTACCATAGCGTATGCGGCTTCAACCGTAGGGAGTGGGTCTCGTTTCAAGATGTCCCGCTTAATTGGTTCCAACTTGTCATCGATAGCTATCAATAGTTGGTAGAGTCTTTGTTCTTGAATTTTGTTGTTGTAGATCTGAATATCTTCAGGGTGTTTCATTGGGTTCGGCTCTCTTCTGTCAATGGTCATCCAAATTTTTTTCAGTTTGTTCCAACATTCTTCTAATGTATCTCCTCCTTGCCTCAAAGAGTTGGCCCTTTTGTGAAGATCAAAGACTTGCAATGAATCTGCCTCAGAGCCATATGTAACTGCAAGGCCATCCCAAAGGGCCTTTGCAGTCGGATATTGCGAAACATTATTTACCAAACTAGCATCGATGTTTTGGATCAGCCATGTGAACACACACTGATCATCTTGTTCCCATCGTGCGTACGTCTGATCTGTTTTTAGAGGTGGTGACGGTTCCCCAGTAATGTGAGAGCCTCTCCCTCTGCCTCCAATAGCCTTTTTCATCAGGGCTGCCCATAGGGCATAGTTGTCTCCTTCTAGTTTGATTCCAAGAGATAGATTCTCGGAATTGGTTGTTATTGGCTGTGCTCCAAGACCATTTCTTAGAAGCGCAGCGATTTGTAGTGTTAATTCATCAGGGATGTTGGTTGCAATAGTAGTGTTGTCTGACATGTTGATGAATTTCTAGGTTCAAAGGATTATACCTTAAGCTCTGATACCATGACACAATGGTAACAGGGAGGTATTGAAGGGCAAGATCATTCTTTTCTTATTATAAAATACATACAATCGACAATGATAAATAGAGGAGTCCAAAGCTAATTATGGAGAAAATACACAATAATCACAGGAGCATTTCCCTCCTTAATTGTAGCCTAATTGAGGATCCAGAATATTCTAACAATGTGTGTGTAAGATGGACCGCGCCCCACGGCGGTGTTCGGCGCCCGCCACATCACCCAACGGAGCCCCATAGCGAGTAGTCTTATAAGTGTTTGTTATTGATTTATGTTTGTTAGTATACATCATGATTGTTAGTTTTTCTTTTAGATGCTACATTTCTCCCTATAAAAGTCCAAGTTTGGATAAACTAGAGTTTGGACTCGTATTACAAAATGTCTATTATTCTCCCTATGTTACTTACCATTAACAAGTCATGTTATAAACAAAAATATATATGTTGTTCACGTTGTACTATACATTCTTAAAGATTTAAAGTCCCAAACAGTTTCTGTGTTTTTTTCTAATTGAACTTCAGGTGTAGCAGCTGAAATCCATGTCACTAAAGGGAAACTTCTTAAGGTCATAAACTATTTTCTGTATTTTAATAATGTTGCTTAATTCTAATTCAAGGTGTAAATTGTATTTTATTCATATCTATATTAAAGACTGCAGCATTATGCTCCACCGATTCACTTTGCAAGGCATTTTAGGTCTTGCATGAGTCGCTTTAACTCTTTGATGGTTTCTTGACGCTTTTATTTATACAAGACATGAGTTGCGGTGTGGAAGTTAAATTTCAACACATGTTGGGTTGCTTAATCGGTTGCAATGGACATCTTTTGTATAATGGGCATGTTGAACATGCCCATGTGTGATTTTACTGAGGCAAGTATCTTCTTTTTTTGTTATAAAGGTAGTTTATCTTATTTTAAGAATTATGAGACTATTTTATATAATTCATTGACGGGTTGAAGTTAACTCATTAAAGGTATATGTCTAAAAATCATTTGTTGGTAATTTCACCATAATTGAAAATCTGATCATCTAATTGATTCAAGGAAATAGTAGATTCGTGGTAGGTATTTCATATTCCATATACACTAAAAGTTGAACTGCAATCACATGTTTTCATATTAGTGTCGCAAGTAGAGAGTATTATATCTTTATATGTTAATTATCGTAAAAAGTGGTGGATACACTAAAACTATTTTCTGTATTTTTAACTCAAAGATTGTATTATTTGTAGAAATATTAATAGTTTTGTTTTACTACACTAAGAACTTGTATGCTAGCTTTTAGGAATATTGTTTATTCGTGTATTATTGTCATGATTTTGAGTTTACTAAGGGTATAGAAAATTTAATTCATTTTGTTATAAAAAAAACTTGCACGTTGTTCGGCTTAGTTCGGTATAAAAACAAACCAAGCACACGCAAAGCCTCGCTCGGTTTGGTTTCATTCGTTTTGCTAGAATTGTTTTTTTATTTATTTGTTTAATATACGTTTATGTATATATAAAAAAGAATACTGATTTTTTAAGCTTTTAAAAATTTCCTAAATTTGTGTTGACTTTAAAGTTTAAATTTAAACCCTAGCCGGCTGTTACATGTATGATTTGTTGTTAACTATGGTATTTTTATGTATGTTTTATTATTAACTTTGAGTTTTAGACATTTTAAAGTTAGAAGTTTAGACATTTTAGAGTTAAAGGTGTTGGATTAATGATATTTTGAAGTTTTAGAAATTTAAAATGAAAAACTTTGTATGAAATCAAGCCGAACCATGCCGCTCGGTATGAAACCTTACTTCCTATGAGTTATTAAAAACTAAATAAAAAATTACAGTTACAAAAGTAGGGCCAGTTCCCTGAATTTCATGACATTCAGATTTTAGTTCCAAAAGATGAGTGAGTGTGTCATTGTAACCTTATAGTTATTTTTAAAATTATGATTTATGTGATGATGAAGCTACAGCCCATGTTTTAGATTATGGTGATTAAAACCCACACGAAAGGATACTATACAGATTATATGCGTGCACATCCACACAATGACTTTTTATTTCTTGGTATTTTACATGTGTAGTTTTGAAGCCGCACGAGCAAACGGAAACACATATAATTAATTGCCGACCCCGCCATCATGCGAGTTGCCACATGTACGTTAAGCTTTTATTTCATTATTGGTTCAAAACATGAGGCTGATTATATAGTAATTACAAGTGAACCACCCCTGCTAGGTGTGAATACAATACTGATTTTTTTTCGTTTTTATTTTTCGTTTTTGTATCGATTCGGGTTAGTTTTTATCAGTTTTTAGTTTCGGTTGGGTTTTAATTATTTTTTTGTTTTTTGGTTTTGATTTTTTAATGGTTGATGTTATGATATTGCTAATTTCCAAGATGTTGAGATAGATTGTAGGAAGATGGGTTTTGTCGAGGAAGAGTTGAAGAAACGGATGGATGTTATCAGGTTAGGAAATCATTCAACGATAGAGTTCAGTGACTGTTTGTTACTGGTTAATTAGGACCTAAGGATTAGACTTCAATGAGCTATTGTTATCATGAATATGATCAACACTAAGTTATTATTGTATGATTTTTAATCCATTTTCAAGTTTTCTTGTTGTTTGTTGAATCTCCTCTTTTCATTATAATTCCCGACATATGGATTTCATTCCCGTGTTTATAAAAGTTTAATAAATATACCAAACTGGAAAATACCATTAAAAACATGTTTTTTATTCGGATTAAACGGATATCCGAATAATCCGATTTTTTTAAAATTCCATATCCGAAATCGAATTAGTTATTCGGATACTCGGATTGATCCGATCCGAATATCCGAATAAGAATTCGGATCAGTTTATTTGGATTTCGGTTCGGATTTCGGTTTGTTCGGATTTCGGATTTCTTGAACACCCCTAGGAACAAGTGGTCATGCATGAAAGCTATAGTACTCCAATTTCTCTAATCTTGAACAACAATGGTAATTTGTGACAAGATTCAGATGCTGGGCTTTGCTGCATTAGTAGTATTTTTATGTCCCTAATATTTCTAAAACAAATGAACTTTATTCAGTTATGTTTACATGTATTTTTAACTTACAAATTGATTAAAGAAATTGTTGTCATTGTTGTCAGAAGTATATGTTATCTATATTCTAATATGTACTTTATTCGAAACCATGTTTACCCGTTGCAAGGCGTTTCACATTCCTACTTGTCAGTTTGTAATGTTCAAAATAAAAAATTTTTTTGCAAGTGCCAATCACATTATAACACCATCTATCCAATATATATATATATATATATATATATATATATATATATATATATATATATATATATATATATGCATACATTAGTATGCATGTGCACAATTAAAATCACGTATGCCTGCCACTTTATCCCTTTTACAATACGTTGACCGATAACTTTTGTAGCTTTAATTTGAGCATTTCTTTTATCTTCAAATTAAATTTCCACTCTAACTACTCAACAATTAACGCACACTCAATCCTTTATGTTGATTAAAAATCACAAAACCTATAACGCTACTTTATTAACAAATATGTCATAAGACACGATGTACCCAATATATATGTACGCGTCAATATTTTAGTAAGCACCAAAAAAAAACACAACATCGAACAAACCATATGCATATGCGAGGATAATTAACGCAAACCCGTGGCAACGTGCGTGCACTATTGCTAGTAATAGATAAAACAATGCAAATATCGCCTAAAGTATAAGTAAGCCAAGTCACTAAGATAAAGTTAAAACAAAACATTTCCTTTCCTCTAGAGGTCCTTAAACTAATCATATGCCTACAAGAAGCCTTATCCTTGATCATGCCCTAAAAAAGGTACAAGTTTAGTCAATCATGTTTAATCTTTTTGTCCCAAGCCAATTTAGTCAATCATGTTTAATCTTCTTGTCCCAAGTCAATTTCGGTATGCATCTACCCCTCTCCCCCTAAAATAAGGGTTTCCACTAATCTAATAGGAACTCTTCTTTTCACATGTCAAAACTATCTTAATCTCCCTTCTCATCTCTTTGGGTAGAGGTTGTCAGGTTAGACGAGCAGACTTGTCACTGTTTTTATCTTTATTAAGTATGTTGTTTTAAAATTTTATGACAATATTAGAATAATGTTTTTTATACGTTAGGTAAATTATACACATATTTCTTTAGGGATATTGAATTTTAATAATTAATTGTTTTTATGTTTGTCCGATAATAAATCTACGTTAAAAATTATCGTCAATAGTCCCACATTTCACACTATTTTTCTAATTGGACCCGTTAAAAAAACTTAACTACATTAAGTTTTCTAAATTTTAAGTTGATGTTTATGGCTTTTGACCAGAAAGAAAACATGAGTCGATTGATGTAAAACACATATATTGTTCAAAAAATGATGGGGACACATAATTTGGTTATTTAGTTGGTATTCACTGATTGTTTGGTGTCAGGTGTCTGTTTCTTATTGGATTCTAAAATGTGTTGGCCATGGTTCAAATATATGTGTGACGACCTATTAAAGGACATTCTGGGATTTCTAGGATTTGAAAGGTTTAGACTGTGAAATTTACCCTTTTGTGTGACTCGGGCAAGATAACAATTAATTGCATAAAATTACCATGTCATTTGTTATGTTAAACCTTTCGTAATATAAAAACATATATTTTATTTATTTAAAGTCACATTTTATAACTATCAAAATCAATAATTAAGCTTTTAGATATAGATTAAAATAAATTTACTGTCAGATAAAACAGGCAATAATGTGGTATAGAATATGAATGGATATCTTCATAATTTAGAACTGGGTGCATTTTGACAATGGTTTTATAATCTTTTCATTTTGAAACAATCTAGATGTAATAACATAGTTTGATTCAACATACCAAACATCTTTAATACTCCATTTGTAGCTAGAGTACCGTAGTGCGCGATAAATCCCCCAAAATTGGGCAACATGTTGGGCAAACCAGGGCGATAAGCGTGATCAATCGATTTCAAGGATGATTTGCATTATTATCAAAGATCTTATATATAAAAGAAATCCTTAGACTAAGCTAATTGATTTGACTAAAAATAGTTTATAAAAATAGGAAAATATAAATAATAATAATAATAATACAAAATAATACATTTAATGATAAGTGGGGCGACAAAAAGAGGTGTGTGTGTGTGGCGGGGGGGGAGACATTCTTAACACAAAAACTTATCATTTGTTAACTGGACCTCATATGACACAAATCGTCCAATTTTGTAGCTCATTCACTAAACATAGCCTTAAATTGTTGTATATTTCATCGGTTATTAGGGGGCCGGTTCCATTTTCCTCACACACACCACCCAATGGTGGTGTGCCACATCACTAGCTCCAAATCTATCACATTTGATGGATTTTAGAAGGGGTGGTGTGGTGTGATAGGTTTTGGTATATATACATACATATATATATATAGGTTTTGTGTGAGTGAGAGGAGTGTATTTAGGGTGTATATATATACATATAGGTTTTTGTGTGTGAGAGAGAGTTCCATCACTCAAACCCATCACTTGTGTGATGGCCATCACGCAATCATACCCATCACGCTTGAAGAAAGGACCGGCGGCGGTGTTCAATTACCCATCACGCGTGATGGGTGGCTTATCACGCACCGCCCGTCCCCCCTTATAAAAAGAAATGTGTCACATGATCATATATGTTGTGATGATGTGATAGGCGCAGACACACGCGAAGGTTATAAAAGCAACATTGTTTTCTCGAGAACACCACCGGATATTAACGTGAACAAGATCTTCAAGCTCGTTATGGCTCACCTAGCCTGACTCTGTTTGATTCGCTCTTGTATAAACTGAAGTGGCTTGAATCTGACATGATTGCCGAACGCATAGTAAACGCTAGCTTTTGTGAATGGATTTTCTATTGTAACTGAAATACCATTTCTTGTTATTGTTTTCTTTTATTTTCAAAAAATGAAACATCTTTTGTTATAAGACATAGAGTGGTTTTAAACTGTCTATATATGGTTTATACTAAATGCACCCCTTCCCCCTAAATGGCTAAATACGTGACTCTCTCTTTTTCCCTCTACTCAAAGGATAATGATTGTTCAACATATGAGGACATTTTAATATGTATATTTATATTGGTATGTTTATGGATTAAAAATAAGAATTGGGCATAGTATCATTAATATACCACCTATATGCCAATTCCCTTTATGAAACTGAACCGAACTAAACTAAAATACGTACCAAAAACCCAAAACTATAATAATTAACAGAACCCAAACTAAAAGAAGAGAAACCCAAAAGGAACGGTGTTCAAAAACTGAAACTGAACCGAACTAGACGGAAATAACAAAACCAATGGTTTAAATTCAAAAACTGAAACAGACCTTTTGAACACCATATTGACTTTCAGAGATTCTCTAGAGATTTTTCTTGAATATGAAGCATCTTATCCAAAGTACATCAAACCTTTTGAACATTGCATATATTAATGTGGACCATCTTATCAAAATTCCAAACCTGTTGAACATCACATTCATTTAAATACCAAAACCTTGTAGAGTATCTCAAAATTAAGAATTTCTTACATCATCACCCAAATAAGCATCATCACTAAGTCTTTTGTTTCCATAATATCACTGGTCGAATTGTAACAAAATAACACTCAATCCACCAATAACACCAATCACAACAGCACACACTAAGGGGATATCACCCGGGAAATACAGTGTGGCGAAAGTGATAGAGAGTGCTACCGTGGCTATCACAAAGGCCAAAATGACTACAAGCCTAGAAAACGGGTTTACACCCGGATCCTCAACGGCCTCGTCGTAGATATAGTATGCGAGTAACCAGAGCACGAATGATGCAGCCACTAAAATGGCTCCAACATTCATAATTGCCGTTTTCTCCATCGTTGTAGGTTCATTGAGTTGAGCGTTTAGCATGCTAAACGCATGGGAATGGAGATACGCAAGGCTAACGAGAGTAGCCCCCCATGCGATAAAGAGGTGGTAGCTCCTTTCCATGAACCTTTGACGAAAAGCTGGCACGGCGGGTGCAGGAGCCCTGAAATGCAAATTAAACAGATATGTTAGCTTGTATTATAAAATGAAAACCTTTCAACATTAAATTTTAACAAAGTTGCTACCTTTGCATGTGGATAATGATTTGGTTTGGGAGATTAGGATCAACATTGGTAACCCTGTAATGCAAATTAAAATTCAAAAACAAAAAAGTGTTAGTTGATACATTTTTTGTATTTATTATATACTTTTAAATAAAAAATCAACCTACCTTGGAAGTCGGATGCCTAGTTGGTTATTCGCGGGCTCAAGTGATTGGTAGACGACGGCCACTTGAACAAGAGGCTGCTCCTGGTCCTGGTGGGGCTGCTCCATGTTACTGATAAAAAAGAAAGTAAAGTGTTAATCCATTTAGAAACATAAAAAATTAAAAATGCAAGCCCTAAACAAACAAAAAGACTTGCCTGACTGATTCAAAAAGGCAAAAGCAACAGCACATATTATATTCAAAAAGGCAGTTCTATTGACATGAAAACACATGATTCGAAAAGACAGCAAGATATGTTCAAAAAGGCACTTTCAAACAAAGATTCAAAAGGTAAGATTAATTCATAAAACAGATATCCAAGCTGCAAACCCTAAAAACAACAACTGTATCTAGTTTCTATTCACATGAAAACTCACTGTGAATATTAGACAACAAGATATACATTATTAACATTTAAAGACATCCAAAATTTAGTCATATGGATTTGAGCTCAACTTTAAGAACAAAATGGTTCAGCAGCAAGACCATGAGACTTTAAATTGCAGGAGATGATTCTTAATTAGAAACAGATAATAAATAGTACGTCATAGTGGAACAAACAAAACAAAACCACAACATATAACTTATAACCATATTTAAACATATCTAACAATAAAAAAAAATCACATAAAATAACACATTTACCTTATTTAAACATAGTTAACAATAAATAATAGTACAATAATAATAACAAATAGGCATACTAATAGGGTAAAAAAGCACATGAAATAACACATTTAGTTACCATAGTAAAACATAGTGAGCAATAATGATGAGAAGAAACAGATCAGATAATTAATAGCCAAGATTTTCGGAAACTCACCAACCACAAATTATGAGCAAACGGCGATGATATTGTCTTGAAAAGCGGCTGCGGTAATGCAAATTAGGTTAACTTCAATTCTAGAAGTAAATAAATATCTCACAACAAATGCTTATATTTTTCATTACACCCTCAACTGTTTATAATATACCAGTTACACCCCCTCTGAAATATGGTACTCCATTTTAAACCCAAGTATATATATATGTGTGTATAAAAACTTATATATTCCCACTTTTATATTCGTCTAGCTCGACTTTTAAGTATACCATTTCTTATTTGTGTACGTTGAAACTTCAATAAAAATATACCTCGCAAATCTGCTTTATTGAATAAAAAAGATTTCAGACTTGTTTACTTAAAGACCGCTCGATATGAGATTTGACTCTGCGTACGTTACGTATCTAATAATCATTAAATTCCCTTAAAACCGGTTGGTGTCTTTTAAGACAGTCACATCACATCGCATTTTGTTAACCCACTAATTCCCGCTCGGTTTTACTACTTTGACTTTGAATGTACAACGAGATATTTTTTCTTTATTATTATTTTAAAATTAAAGATCAACCAATATTCACATCGCTAGACACAAGTGATCATAAATTTATGAGATACAAGTTCAATATCGAAAGTCAAATGATGACACTTGAAGACATAAAGAAAGAAGTATATACGGGTTGGCGTTCTATGTTCTTAATTGAAAATATACATGGAGTCGACATGTATATTAACGACTCTTATATAATAACAAATGTCTCATACGATACCGTTACCATATTTGTTTACAAATTAACACAAAGGGACATCCAAGTATTCCCTTGTGTTGTAAGGTGTGAAGGGAGGTCACGTCATATAAACGAAGGGAAAAAAACGACATCATATAGTTTGAAATATAATAGATCGATCGCCTGATTAAAAACAATAATACATGTTCAAACACATCACGCGCCCTCAACGAAAGTAGAGTAGAGGGCATCAATTAAAAAGATTCAACAACAGCTGTACCAATAGAATATTAATAGTGAAAATCAAAGTACAATATATATGATTCATATATTTTTTAAACATGGCACCGAGTATTAACAATACTGCAATAAGAAATACAGGATCGGAACTTAAAAACGAGTTTCACATGTACTTTCGTTGAAGTTTGGTGAACACAATAACGAAATTTAGATCATAAGCTTGACCTCTATAACTTTCATTAACTTGAAAATTACCATTCTGAAACACATAATGATATAACCCACAAGCTTAATCGGTATTTATACTAGTTTAAATATGAAAACCTAATTAGACCAGAATACAAGCTCCTTATAATACTCAAATACTAATTAGTGAAAACATATTTAAACAAAATTAATTAATAAACTCCTTGTTATCCAAGTCATTGGCTCGACTTGTTCACCAAGTACTTTATGTTGGAAAATTTAGAAAATGTGAATGGAAATTAATTATTGTAATAATGATATAAAACTCTTGGTTTGGTGAAACTCTTGAGTGAAGTGGCATGATGACACTTAATGAGTTTTTATTATTACATTGAGTCACAAATTAAGTAAGACACTTGTTTTCTCTCAACTCTTGAATATAATAGTTGGTTTTGTGCCTCATTTGAAAGAACTAGAGAAAAAGGTGTTCACTCAAAAATCCATATGGTTAGAGAGGAGTACTCTCTACTTGATTCATTCATCACATTATTCTAGCATATTCATTTTCAAGAATACCGATATACTCGATGTAACCTCGGGCGCGTAGCCTTTCCGGCAGTACATATGCTTCGCTGTTGTACCCTGGGAGACAGACAGATTCTTTAGTAGAGACCCGAAATCTGTTTTAAGGGAAGCGTATTGAATACGTGTCTCAACCAACGCTCAATATATATATTATTATGTTCATGTTTTGTTGTAGCCAATGGAGTTGGGGCAAGGATAAGAATCTGTAGCCACACGAAGGAAAACTAAGACGAATGTGAAGATACTCAACGTGTGGAAGACTCGAGTCAAAAGGTTTCTGATGAAGTTCTCACCAAAGACATCGACACGAATCTATATTAATTGTTCTCTATATTAATTTTATTTTTCGTTTTGTACACGGTATTCTACTACGATATTTCTCTTGTATAACGAAAGTATTGTTATACTTATTTTTATTTTATCAATTTAAATATTATTGTGACCCATGTCCTACACTTTATTCCATGTAAACCAAGTTGTGTGCTCAACTTGATAAACAAGACACCAACTCATCATAGGCTCGATGAGTCCGCCCAACCTGCATCATTGACTCGAGGACGAGAATTAAGTCCAACAATCACCCCCTTAATTTCGGACTCGAAAATTGGTGGATCTTTAACTCCGAGCATCTCTTTTTTGTCTCGATTCTCCCATTCTTTTACTCCGGATGTCTCGACATATCTCACCGGTTCACCATCTTGAGTTAAAGTAATTTCGAGTCATCAATATCATTGGCTCTTCCTCGCTCGAAACGAACCTTTCTATCCAACATAAAATCATTAATATTCTTTGGAAAAGTGTTGGTTCGAGTCGACCGTCTCGAGATGGATGGACTATCCAATGGAAATTACGTCCAACATTCGTATCATCTATGCAAAGCAAAATTACAAACCTTAAGGTTAGACAAATGAAAAAAAGACACAAAGCTATGCAAAAATTGTTCTTTATTTTTTATCTAAGGGGGTGTTTGTTTTTCACTAGAAGCACTTCCCCATCTCTTTTGCCTACGCCGCGCAGACCACGCGTAGACATTGTGCTCTACAGTGTGTTTGTTTTTTAAAAGACATTTCATTTAAAAAAGTCTGCGCGTCCTCTTCTCCTAGAAGTCTTGTACATATCACTTCTCACCTCTTCTCCTCTTCTTCTTCTTTTTTCCTTCATCGGACCACAACCTTCTTCTCCTCTCCAACTCCTCCTCAACTCCTCCACCACCGCCGCCGCCTCCACTCCTCCACATTCGTTCAGCGTTGTTGTGCATACTATATGTGTATTTGTATTGCCAGTGAGAGTGTTGGTGGTGAACGGTTGTTTACTGGTGGATAGAGCGGTTACGGTACGTTGTCCATGGATGGAGGTCCGGTGAGAGAGAGAATATTATTAGAGTTTAATGTTTAATACGAAACGTAAGGAATAATAATAAAGTGCATAGTGAATCGGTTTGACTTTGAGATGAAAGATTGTACCTTTAAAATTTAAACAGTTCATGTTCTCAGTATATCCACTTACACATGTCGGTTTTTTTAAAACACTGGTTTAAATCGGTTGAAGCATCCATGTGTTGCTTGGAAATAGTAATGGGCACATTGATGCTAATGAAGACGAGGTTGAAGCACTTGGCACTGCATCAGATCGGGAATATATAACTCAGTTAAATTGTTGAGCAATTAATGCAAAATACGAAATAAATGATTTAAAAAACGTTTGCGGTATTATGAATATTATTTCAGTGTTGTCAACTATTATTTAAATTTGGATGTTAAAGACCTTTTCTATTTAAGTTTCAGTTTATTTAAATTTTAGTTTATTTTAGCAGTCTGCAGACGTTAAAAAACAAACAGTCTTCTTCTTACAAACTGCAGATGTTTGGTCCATCTCTTCTGCAGCAGATGCCTGCAGATATGGTCCGCAAACTGCAGATGTTTTACCTCTAAAAAAACAAACAGCACCTAACTAAACGTTTAATTATAGACTTGAGTACGAGCAATCACTAACAATTACATTAGTAAAAGGGTCAAAATGACCACACTTAAAAGTAATCATTGGGTTTACTCACGGTTTCGGCTTAGCTTCGGTCGGATGGAGCCCGATAACACGATTAGCTTTAACGGATCGTGCTCATGTCAACCTAACAGGTTCACGGGCTGACCAGGCAACCCATTTGACCTTTGAATCACTTCATTCATGTCTCTGATTTATGAAGAAACCAATTAATAACCATAACATTAATACATTATAGGTTTGTGTAACTGATAAAAGCAACGTACCATGTGAAAGTTATTAAAAATATTGGTTTACATTTTTAGGATTCTCATACCTCAGTTATAGCTAGTCCAAGCACAGCTTCTCAGCTTCTGATCCAAACCAATAGCGCACTTAGCCAACAACATGAAAAGCCCAAGATTCCCAACTCACAAACACATAAAAGAAAACAATATTAGAACTAAAACAAAAGGACTCCGTATGGTTTTGTTTTTGGTTTTTGTTAGGAATGAGATCAATAACAGTCCTTTTTAATGTAGTGTAGTATAAAGTCTGGATTTTTCAATAAGGACACCCAGAGATTGAACCACAAATAACACTTTCAAATAACACTTTCGGAGGGGCATGGGTGGCCCAATGAAGGAAAACTGTGATCTTGGTTATCTACAGTATAGTATTCTGAGGGCGTCCGGGTTTTGCTACCGGTGGGCCTTCAAGCGGGTAGGTTTTTCACATAACTGGATATAACTTGGAGACAATTAAGGGCTCCGTACAGTTGAGTTGGGCAGCTGACGTGACCTTTTTTCCATTGGGTCACCTAATACGGAGTTCTTAGGAAATTCTATGTTTGTCGGTCGTTAAACAAAATGAGATCAATACCAAAAAGGCTAAAAACCAAAAATTAAACACCAAAAACCAAATTTTTGGTTAGGTTTCAGCTTTGCTATCAAACCATGAATTGATTTTCGGTTTGGTTAGTTACAAACCTACTACTGTATACAATTTTAGTTGGTTATTATTTTTTTTTACTTAACGCGGTCATCTTGATTTAGACTCTTAAAAACGAATTATACAAACCAACTAGTTCTAGGCAAATTATCTCTAATTTTTAACGAGCTATTTTATGCAAGTTACAAGCCGGCCACAAGTTAGTTGAACACCCATAACCAATACTCATGATCAGAAAATTGAAATCATCCGTATTAAAGTCAAGGTTGTGCCATATCTTCAAGTTAGCAAATCGCCTTTATTTTGATTTATTTGCATTTAGGGTTTCGCCATGTGGCACTAATCAGCTACTTAGATTCATAATTGAAAGAAAAATATGTAATTGTTGTTTCAATTATGAATTTAGATTAACTTCTTTACAGTTTTAGCATTATGTAATTTTGTCTAATTACCTTCTTTTAAAACGGCAATACAAATGAATTTCATCACTTAATTGAGGTTAATTTTGTGAATTAAGTTATTATAAAGCGGAGATGATCAATGATGATATGCATCGAAGGTTGGAATGACTTTGTTTCTCAAAGTGCTAAGTGAATGTTAATTAATAATTTAAGATATTTGGTTTCACTTTAAGAATTGGCTTTGAAAACATATTTTTGTTTATTAGTTTAAAGATATGATCCGGTAAGATGGACGGTTGTGGCAAGTCCAATCTTGAAGATGAGCGCATTGGCTAGTTTATCATCCGTCGCAATATGTGTAACTATTATAGGATGATCATGAACTTTCTCACGCACAAAATGGAAGTCGAGGGAAAATGTCTTAAATAATAATAAGAAATAAAAAGGACATCCCGCACCGTTTCATAGATAAAGTGAAGGGAAACAATCAACTATGATCCCTTGAGTTGGACCGTGCGAAAGGGAGGTCAAGTCTCAAGCACACTATGCTCTCCCTCTATCTGTTGGTATATATGCTGGTGAACCTAATAAACTTACGGGTTACCAGACCCATGTGAGGTGCAGCGCAATTTATATGGTTTTATATTCGGGATAATCCAGAAAGTTTGAATGGGTTAAAGATAATCAAACCGGTCGAGAAAAGGTGTTTTTTTTAATAGTGTTGAGTTATCTGGTTTTGATTATTTGGGTTGTGCTAGTTGTTTTTTATCAAGACCATTCAATACAAGAATACTAGTTCACACACATCATTGGGATCTCAACTAGCTAACACTAGGCAGCACAGTTCGTATAAAAGAAGGGGGAAAACGACAGCATATAGTTTGAAACATAACAGATCGATCGTCGGATTAAAAACAATAATACATGTTCAAACACATCACGCGCTCTCAATGAAAATAGAGTAGAGGGCATCAATTCATATTAATGGCAATATTTACATAGAGTTTGAAACATCAAGACGATGAGCTTCCAAGTGTAAGTGGCATCAAATACGTATAGCAATACTTGTTCTCGTCTGGTTGGATGAGTTTATGAGCTTCCAAGTCGTTTGGCGGTGTCCTTGTTTTTTGGTAGATGAACATCAAGTAGGTGATAAGGTGAAATGCAATTTCCATTGAAACGGACACACATACCAGCGGAAACAGAATCCGATTGGGGATTGCAAACCACATAAACGTCCAAAAAGACAATATAAGTAGCAAAACAAGTGCGTACTCATTGAAAAGACAGGTAACCCTGTCTTGTCGTTGATCATGATCATCCAGATAGAGACACGTAACAAAGATCCCAAACACTAGACAGGCGACGAAATACCCGATCCAGTTGAGCCTGGGGGGAAGTAGTGCCACCATGAGAATCGAGAAAGGAGCCAGAAAAGCGGAGAAGCTACCAGTAAACTTCAAGAAGGTGTAACTGCAATTGTGCTTCATTGGTCTGTCATGGCCCAATAACGAAGTCACACTTACAAATGCAACTAAAGTGAAAGCAACAAGGCCAATGATTGCAAAAACTTTGTTATGTTCAAAGGCAGACTGATTTTTTTCTTCTTGAAACACTGCATCAATTCGGGTCCCGGCAAACACACAAATAATGCAAGTGCGAGCCATAAGTGATGCGTAACCTATCATCCTGAAAGAAATCGAGACTTAAAACAACGACAAAGACGGATACCTAAACGAAATGGGAACGGAACTTACCGTAGCATGGCTTCGTTGGAAAGTGATGATGGTGCTTCGGTAAGAGCAACGTTTCCACCCATTCTAAACAAAATATTAAGAAAGACAGTTATTCTTATAAACAATTAACAACAACTTGGTTTACAAGATCAGAAAGCAAAAAATAAATTAAAATTAAAATTAAAATAATCACATCCCATCCCTGACTCCTATTGTATAAATATAATAATAATTTATAATATTCCTAAAACATTCATTGCATTTACTAGATCAAATCGATATTTGATTGATTATTCGTTATTTATAATGAACCCTAACAAACAAACATTCATAGCATTTACCAGAACGATCATCCAACCAAACAAACAAACGACATAAGTTAAATTAAATATCGAAACAGGAATACCTTTCCGATGTTGAAAGCAGAAGAACTGTCTTCCTAGTTTGGTTCTGAGATTGGTTTTGGTTTTAACTCTGTGTGTGTGTGTGTGGGGTGGGGGGTGGATGTACTTTAATTTAACCCACCTCCTTTCTTTTTACAAATTAAATATCGAAAAAGTTTTACAAATTATAAGGTGTAGTAGAGTGTCACTGTAAATTATATGGTGAAACATGAAATGTAATAATTTTTTTTTTAAATATGAGAAGCATTGTTTGCCCTCATTTGTTTTTTTGTTATTTGTTGAATTGCTTGTGAGTATAGGAGAGATAAAACTATAATAATAAAGATAAAAGAATATTATTTAATTAAACAGAAAATAGATATAGTGAATTTTTAGTGTTACATGGAAATGGAGACCGGCCGACAATACTCTTAACTCTATATATTTTTATTATTTATATATTGGAAGCCGAATGAAGGTCAATTATGTCATTTTTTTAATTAATTTTGATATCGTAACAGGCGTGACTAGGGGTGTTAATCGGGTCAACCCGATCGGGTTTCGGGTTAATCAGGTCGGGTTAGTCGGGTTTTTCTTAAAAAATATCTAACCCCAAACCCGACCCTATTAAGGTTCGAGTTAGTCGGGGTCGGGTTAGTCGGGTCGGGTTAATCGGGTTGACCATGTTACTTTATAATTTTAAGTTGATTTTTATGTTTGTAACTCATGGGTTACAAAATTTCTCAGTCCACTCAATTTTCAATTTATTTCACAAGTAATTATCATATGATTGCATATGGGCTTGTAAACGAACCGAACATAAATGAACAAAGGCATGCCCGTGTTTGTTCGTTTAACTTTAAACATATACGACCAAGAACACTTAATCAAACAAATATTTGTGCCCATGTTCGTTCGTTAAAAAATGAACATGTTCGTGTTTTTTTATGATCGTTCATTTAAAATCTAAACGAACAGTTCACGAACACTAATGAACACAATTAAACAAGGATAAACGAACTTGAAGGAACATGTACATACATTAACGAACGCAAACATACATAAACGAACATAAATGAACGCATTTAATAAACAAAAATATAAACATATTATGGTGACATAATTTCTAAATGCAAATAATTTTTAATATTTTTTTATTGATATTTTGACGAACATGAAAGAATGTAAACAAACTTAACGAATGATCATAAACGAGTGTTCACGAACATAGATGAACGAATTAAACATTTTTTCATGTTCGTTCGTTTATTTTAAAAGAACTTTCGGTCTAACTGTTCATGAACAAGTAGAAGAATAATTAACTCCTCTATAAAACTTTTAGTATTGACTTTTTAGTGCTTATTTCACACTTTTATTATTGTATTTTACGTAAAGTATCATCACTAATCGGGTTTTTCTGGTTAACCCGAAACCCGATTATTTTTCAAAAATAAACCCGAAACCCGACCCTATTAGCAATTCGGGTTATTCGGGTCAACCCGAATAACCCGGTTAATACTTTTTGACCTGACCCTAATTAGCTTTTTCGGATTCGGGTCGGGTTAATCGGGTTCGGGTATTTTGGATACCCCTAGGCGTGACGGAAACCGACCATATTCGCATAGACTCACCGCCTTAATGCTGGGACCGACAACGTTCCAGAACTGACAACACTTGGGTTTTACCAGTACTCAAGTTTTCCGACCGGCACCCATTGGTCCACTCAATTTTTATATTTTTCTATTCTTTTAGCTCTGATATTGTAACAAATGTAGTCAAAACCAATCGAATTTAGTCCCCACAAGTGCCCTATTGGTCACTTCGCGGCACCTTATTAATCCATGAATTTTGTTATTATCTTTATTTGTTTTATTTAGTTGAGTTACCATAACGAACTTAATGGAAACCGACTAATGATCATTATTTTAGTTATGGCACCATAACGAACTTGGCGAAACCGATCGAATTTGCCTAACGTCCGTGACCGACAACGCTTATGTTTTAAGCGCAAGTTTACTGACCAACGCCCCCCTTAGCGTACCCTATCGGGGCGCAACTGCCCCATTGGGCCACTTTGTGGCACTATATTAGTCCGTGAATTTTGTTTGTGTGTGTGAGGGGTGGGGGGTTGTTTTTTTTAATAAGTTTAGTGCCACCAAGTGGTTTTGATTTAAAATACCAAACACTTTAATTAATACTCAATTTGTAGTTAGATTGTTGTTCACTTCTTAAAGAAATATGTCACACGAGCATGTGTGTTGTGATGATATGGCAGGCATGGACATACACGAAGGTTAATATACTAGTATTTTGAATTTTACTTTCAATACTGGTACCAAAAAATTGCGATTTTTTGTACTGGTACGATACCGATCTCATCCCTGATACGGGGCATTCAGCATATGAGGGGCATTTTAATGTGTATATCTATGTTCATTTATGATGTATATATGTGTGAACCCTCGGGTGGGCAAAAGTGAAATTGCACTAATTTTGACGTTATTTTACTAATCTCGTGAAAATAACGTTAAAAGTGATGGACGGTTAATCAGGCATCATGTAGTGGCGTTGATAGCTGAAAGATAAGGGTACATGCACCGATCAGCCGGTGTCCCGATGATTGAGTGCTATGTGCCTTATGTCCAAGGCTTGATGCAAAACTACTATCGAGCCGGGGGTCTCACCGGAAGCAGCCTCTCTATCCCTATGGGGTAGAGGTAAGGCTGCCTACATCTTACCCTCCTCAGACCCTACCATAGCTTTGCTATTGGTGGGATATACTGAGTACGATGATGATGATGATCTATGTTCATTTATGCTATATATATAATAATAAGTGATCAAATTGACCATCAATCATTTAAAGAATGGCGACAGTATGCAGATCATGGAGACTTCACATTTCACAATTATAAAAGATAAAAAGGAAACAAAGAAAACAAAGAATATGATGAGCTGTGAATGAAATCCAGGTAAATTATCACCATAATATCTTGAGAGATTTGGAGAATTAAATCTACAGAAGCAAAAGTAGCAAATAAAGGAACATTGATGGAAGGATCAAGGAGTGAAGGGTTGGATGCTAATGAGCTGCAGACTTGTATGAGAGGGCAGAGTTTGGATTCTGAGGTGTTTCTGTGTGTAGAAGCCTCACTCACTGTTACTTGTTAGAGTTACATGGACTTAAAAAGTTGGAGGACTTATGTGAAAATGTTGTAACAGATAGGTAGTTAGCAATCGTTAACTGTTTGTACTTAAACTACCAGATTGGTTAATGAGAAGTTAGGAAAAAGTTGGTTAATTCACTTCTGTGTTATTCCGTTAATCGTTCTTTTACCTATCACTCACGCCTCACGCACACAGTGATGTGGGCCCAAGTATTGGAGACTGGGCTATTATGTATTTGGAGGCCCATGATCGTGTCTCCAAATGTGGCCCACGAAAATGGGCATAACTTGGCCCACGAAGCTCCGTTTCAGGCCTATTACCAGTCAAATCGAAGATTGAGACGATGAGCACATTGTGGCAAATGCCTACGGCGGTTTGGTCCCTGTCCGAAGCCCAAAAACGACTCCTAAATAAAGTTATGGCCCTTTTATTGTTTTTTCAACACTTTTTATGTTTTTATTTTTGGGCTTGTGTTTGGCTCATGGCCCGTTTCAGGCCCATTTTGTATTTGAACTCTTATTTATATGTTGGTAATGTCATATGAACAATCAGACTTGAATATTAATAAATTTCGTTTTTCTCTTCATTTTTCATAGACCTTTGGGTGAGATTTGGGAGTTTTGAAGTTCATCATGGGTATTCACTGAATCAACGTGATTCGATCTTCATCTTCGTTTTAACGCTGCATCACACGGCATATAAATGAAGACCGTATATGGTTAGGGCCTTAGGGGAGGTCCACATGGGGTTTGCTTATAGCTGATTTTAGGAATTTGTCACGCTTAATGTTAGCTCCTTGCTAAACTATAACAAAATGTATTGTTATTGATGGTATGTTATGGATTATATAGTTAGATTGGGCATCATATTTACTATATATAATATAATGCACCACTCATGGCAAATTAAGACACCATTTTTAAGTAATTTACAACACTCAAACTATGATGTACAACATTAACTAAGGTCAAAAATGTCATTGTCACATTAAATCTCTCGCGTTCATTTAAATTTCTTCAAAACAATTACAATTTTCATCCCTCAAAATTACAACATTGGTCCTTAATCTTTTATCCATATATTATTTTATTTTCACTTTTAACCCAACTACCTCCACGATTTTTAAACGGTCATAATTTTTTCATACGTTAGTATTTTTTTGTGACATCTGCCAAAATCCGACCCGACCCAGGTACCCGTTTTCGAATCCGATTCTTTTTATGATTTAAAATTTGATTATAATCTTAATAAATTTATCATATATATATATATATATATATATATATATATATATATATATATTACTAATAATAATAATAATAGTATTAATTTCTTGTTGCTGTCCCGCCTCTTTCTCTTTCTTGTCGCCGTCCCGCCTTTCTCTTTCTTGACGCCATCCCGCCTTTCTCTCTTTCTTGTCGCCATCTCGCCCTTTTTCTCTCTTGTCGCCGTCCCGCCCCTCTGCTTAACCCTTACGCCTTGAACCCCTTTTTCTCTTAACTCTTTGCTTGTCCTTTGGTTCTTCCCGCCTAAGGATGTCTGCGCAGCTCCACGCGCCAGACTCCTTACAAGGAAGCCTGCGCGAAGACCAACTGTTCCTGCGATACGCGAGGCGAACTGTTCCCGCAGCGCGCTAAGATTATAGTTCTTCCCGCGGCGCGCTAAGAATTGTAGTTCTTCCCGCGGCGCGCTAAGAATTATAGTTCTTCCCGCGGCGCGCTAAGAATTGTAGTTCTTCCCGCGACGCGCTAAGGATTGTAGTTCTTCCCGCGACGCGCTAAGGATTTGTAGTTCTTCCCGCGGCGCGCTAAGGATTGTTCTCTGTCTGCCTTCGCCCTCGCGCGCGCTCGAGCCTTCTCGCGCTAGACCTTAAGTCTTTTCTTCAGTTTAGGTCAGCCTGTATGCTTTTGAAATATCTTATCTTTGGTATGAGCACTGTAGGTCAGTTCCGACATCTGTCCGAAAAAGCCACTTTCGGCGCAGCATGCGCACCAATCCTATTGGTTGACAGAAAAAGTGACTGACATAATCTTTTGAAATCTTCTTTTGCATGTCTTGAACAGTGCTTTATCTGACACCTCCCATGCTTTGATCTGTAACCTGTCAGCTTTTCCCCATCCCCTGCAGCTGCCGGCATATCTTTTGATATCTTTTGCTTTTGGTTTCTTGTGCTTTTTAATATCTTTTGCTTGATTTGATAAGATCTTTTCCCCTTTTTAAGGGATTGTGTTCCCTTGGGTTTTCCTATAAATTAAACTAATTTCTTGTCTATTAACACTATACACACTACACTTAATCTCTCTCCCTTTTGCTCTCTGCCGTAGTTCCTCAGCAGCGCCTCCAACCCCTCTCTTTGCCTCCGTCTTCTCTTCTGTTCTGCCCAGATCTCGGTAATTATAAATATATATATTTAGTTTTAATTTGTTTAACTAACAAAAATCGATACTTACTGCATATATTCAAGACATAAAAACCAATCGTTAAACCAATAACCTCTTATTTATAGGCTAACTTTCGCTTGTTAAAAGTTGGTTCTTGCATTATCCTTCAACACACCTTTTTCAAGTGAGTAATCTCGTACTTAATCCCCTTTTATTTTTAACGTTTTGGGATGTTCATGTGTTCGTACAACTTGAGTCTTAAACTTGTTTATGAAATTTATGTGCGCAAAACCCCATGTGTTATGGACGTTTACTTGGCTGTTTATTTGTATGTGTGAATCATTAACCGCTTTGTTCGGCCTATTCCGAAGTTTTCATGGATCCATTAGATGAACACGGGAGACCTATCGTTTACGGTTTTCATGTTTTGTTTACACATGCACGTATTTATTCGTTTTTGTGCTCGATTGGGAGCACGGATTGAACTATGAGCTATGATCTATTTAGGCTTGATCACAATCTGATTACACCCTATGTTAAACCCCAGTTATGCACATGTTGCGCGCAGTGTTTATTATTATCTATTTATATCTATTAAACTTGATTTCTCACCGACACGCAAGTGTTGACGTTTTATTTTAACACATGTTCAGGTTTGCTGTAGCTGCTTTTGGGAATCTCAAGGACACGTAGGATGTTTTCTTTTCTTTGGACCTAAATTAAAATGTAACAAGACAAATTATGTTATTTGAATATTTTAAGTTATGATATGATTTATGTTACTTTACGAATTGTGTTCTGCGCGTGCGCAATGAAAATGTATTTATTAAATATTGACACCCAAATAGTGTCACGAGTAATGAAACAATACGTGGCGCCCCGATGTATAATCCGCCATCGGTCGGGGTGTTACATTTTTGAAATAAATTGCATCACTAAAAAAGAGCATTTTATTATCTTTAATTTGAGTATGATATTACTATAGTTTTCGAAGTAAAAAAAATACAATTTATACAAAAGTGTTTGCGTTTGGTTTTCATGGTTTTAAAGTAAACCATGAGCCAACTGTACTGTTTAAAATTAAAACCTAACAAAGCCAAACCATAACCAACTATTAGGTTCCGATATAATTTGTATTTCAGTTAAAAAAAATTGAGTTTAAAAGTTAAAATAAGAATTATTAATCTGTATATACCTTCAGTTCAAACTAAGCATCAACTGATACATTATTAAAAAAAATGATACTATGAACAAATATAACTTTGGTCACATAAGTAATAAACCTTATTATAATAAATAGAAGACGAAATCATAACAAGAACAAAAACTATAAAAAAACATATTGGAAATTGGTCTAAATTAAAGTTGTAATAGACGAGCTTGCTTATATTAAATAAAACTTTGTTATACTATATTTTAACTATGTCTAATATATATTATAAAACATATCTAATACTAAATAAGTAAATAATTAACATTTCAATATGTACGGGGAGCTTCGGTTACCGGGAAACAAAACTGGCGAATGGTCTCACAGTTTTAAGCAGAATAATGACACCCATAAATTTGTTACATGATTATCAAAGTATGTGTTTCCAACCAGTGACGAAGCTTCAACTATACCGAGCCAGACTCAAAATGTATTGAAAAGTTTCACTAAATAAGGGGCGGGCTCAAAATTTTGGTCGAAAACTGTTAAATTTACACTACGACCGAAAATGGCTAAATTGACACTGCTGCGCGAAAAACAGAGGCCCCGGCCCATATGTAAGCTTCGTCAATGTTTCTCGCTGCATTGCGCGGACACTCTTCTAATATTATTAATATGCCATCTATATCCCGGGTCCCTAACTAAATATGAAAACACAGAAACCGAAATATTTGATAGTGAACTGTTACCAAACCCAAATTAAAAGAAGAAAAAACCGAAAACGAACCGTTTTCAAGAACTGAAACAGAACTGAACCAAACTATAAAACAAAAAAGCCAAACCGAAATATCAAAACCGAAAGAAAAAAAAATCAAAACCAGTGGTTTTTAAAAACTAAAACAGATTTTTATATAGATTTTTTTCTGAAATCACAACTATCTAATCCAAACCATTTGAAGTTTTGAACACCACATATTTAGCCATCATCTTATGATCTTATCCAAATTCCAAACCGTCTAAACATCACATTCATTTAAATACCAAGCTTGATAGCAAAGTATGGACCTACCAATTAACACAAAACCTATAGAAACATCATCAGTACATCCTAAACATCATCACTAGAAATTAAGTAAAAAGTGCTTTGTTTCATCATTACAATCATCAGTTGAATTGAAGCTTGAACACAATCAACCCACCGATAAGACTAATCACAATAGAATCCATAAACGGGACATCAGGGAAATACAACATGGTGAAAGTAATGGAGAGCGCTGCTACGGCAGTTGCATAGGCAAAATGGGGTACGATCCTCTTAAGCAGGTTTGCATGCGGATCCTCAGTGGCACGTCGCACAAATAGGACGCGATCAACCAACATGTGAATGATATAGCCACTAGGATGGCTGCACCATTCATGACAGCCAGATTCTCGTTCTTGGTGGTTTCTTTGAGCATATTTGCTTTTAGTAAGCTCACCGTATGGGCACGGAGATATGCGAGGCTAATAAGAGTGCCCCCCAGGCGAGAACTAGATAGTGGTTCTTCTCCTTGAACCTTGTACGGAACTTAGGCTCAGCGGGTGCAGGTGCCCTAAAACACACATGCATAGATATGTTAGCTTGTATTATACAATGAAAGCTTTGAACATAATATTTAACAAAATTTCCACCTTTGCATTTGAATAATGACTTGAGTTGGAGGCATCGGATCATCATCGTGAATCCTGAAATACAAATTAAAATTTAAAAAGAAAAAAGTGTTAGGTGATACATTTTTTGGACTTATGTTATACTTTTTAATAAAAATGCAACTGACAAGTGACAAATACCTACCTTGGAAGCTGGAGAACCACCTGGTCATCCGCAGCCTCAAGCGGTTGGATGACTGCAAGAGGTGGTTGCACCGTCACTTGAACACGAGGTTGCTGCAAAGCCATGTTACTGAGGAAAAAAGAAAGTAAAGTGTGTTTCCATTTAGAAATATAAGCTTTGCATGAAAGGAAGAGAGGATATAAAAATATTAAATGCAAGACTTAAAAACAAACAAACAAAAAGATTTAAGTGATTCAAAAAGTCAAAAGCAACAACACAGATCCAAAAATTTAAAGGCAGTTCTATTAAATATTAATTGACATGAAAACATATGAATTAAAAAGGCAAATTAAGCAACATATGTTAAAAAAGGCACTTTCAGACACACATTCAAAAGGTAACATTATAACTTATTCAATAAGCATGTTCATTCATAAAACACATATCCAAGCTGCAAGCCCTAAAAACAGCAACTGTTTCTAGTTTCTATTGACAAGAAAACTCACTGTGAATATTAGACAACAAGATAAACATTAACATTTAAAGACATCCTATTTAGTCATGGATTTGAGCTCAATTTTAAGAACAAAATTTCAGTCAGTCATTTAGACAAAAAAATGCAGCAGCAAGACCATAAGAAATTAATTAGAAACAGATAATAAATAGTCATAGTGGAACAAACAAAACCACAAGATAACACATAAAATAACACATTTACCTTATTTAAACATACTTAACAATAAATAATAATCATAATAACAAATAGGCATAATAATAGGGTAAAAAATCACATAAAATAACACATTTACTTACCATAGTTAATACTAAGCATAGCTAATAATAATAATAATAATAATAATAATAATAATAACAACAACAAATACGCATGCATAATAATAGAAAATAAAAATCACATAATATAACACATTTGAACAATAATAATGAGAAGTCAAAAAGACGCGCAGTTCTATTGACATGAAAACACATGAATCAGAAAAACAAATTAAGCAACATATGTAAAAAGGCAGTACTTTCAGACACAGATTCAAAAGATAACATTATAACTTATTCAATAAGCAAGTTCATTCATAAAACACATATATCCAAACAAGCCCTAAAAACATTAATAATATTCAAATACGTACATCCTGATCCAGCCAGCCAGCCAGTTGTTACTTAAATCATTAAATTTAGCAATAATATTTTATCTAAGACATGGATTTGAGCTCAGTTATAACATAGAAAGTGCAGCCAGACCAAAAATTAAGCATATTATACTTAATATAGAAACACATTCATTTACTAATTACAAAGAAATATTTAATTAATGAAAAATAGCTGGCATAATCACGCATTTAACTAATACCATATTTATTTAAGCATTTAAAGAACGAAAATATCACATAAAATAGCACATTTACTTACCGTATTTAATTATAATAATAACAACAAAAAATAAGCATAACAATAGAATGAAAAAAGTCACATAAAATAACACATTTACTTACTATATTTAATAAAACATAGTGAACAATAAGGATGATTAACAGCCAACATTTTAGGAAACAAAAGAAAAGTCACCAACCACAAATGAACAAACGGCGATGATGATAGGGTTGCTGTTGTCTTGAAATGCGGCTGCTGTAAATTAGGGTTTGTTTCAAGAATTAAATATCTCACAACAAATGCTTATATTTTCCATTATACCCTAAACAATTTTCAATATAACAACTTCACCCCTCCCTTTTTTATCTCTCATATTTTAATACCCCTCTCTCTTATTTCTTAGTTTTGTAACTATTACATGATACATGTACGGTTTATCGATTACCATATTGATTAATATGTATGACATTTATTATCGCTTATCTAATTAAAAAATCATCAACTTAAATATCCAGAATGAGATAAATATGAGAACAAATATAACGAGTCTTGATGAATTAAAAACAAACATAAATGAACGGACACGTGTGTTCATCTTCCCTTATTTAATTTCTAGATTTTGAACCCGTGTGATATATGAGATTTGTCAAATAATTCAAATAATTAAGGTCCGTAATTTAAAAAGAAATAAACAAAATTAAAGGTAAATATAAAATATATAGTACAAACAGTACAAAGTCTAAAATCTCAAATTTAAAAATTCGAAAAAATCTTCTTTATATACAACATTTTCCGTAGTTGTTTTGACTCATTACCCATGAATAAGTATGATAAATGAAATAAGAGATTATATTATTAGAAGGGAAATTATAACTCATTTGTCAAAATTGGTTTGACCCACGACCCATGAATAGATAGGATACATAGGATGAGAAATTAGATAATTAACAAAGAAATTATAACTCATTTGCCAAAATTATTTTGACTCGTGAAACTTGAATATCTAGGATGAATGAGATGAGAGATTAGAGAATCAAAGAAAATTATAACCTATTTGTCAAAATGATTTTTTCCCGTAACCGATGGAGAGATAGAATGAATGAAAAGAAAGATAAGACCAAGAATAAATCTAAGATTGACACCTCATCTTTATTATTTTCTTTTATCAATATAGTTAGATAAACACAAAATTTATTGTCCATGTTTATTCGTTTATTTAAAACCATGTGTGGTGGTATTAGCCTTGCTCCACCTCATCCATATGGGACGCTAAATATCATTTCGCAAAGATGAGGCGCGAAGGGCAACATCGCTACTCCAACAAAGGGCGTGAAGACATGGGACGTGGGCCACTCTTTTTTCCAACCAATCATTATGCCCCCTTCATATTTTTATATTAAAAAATGACTCAAAATAATTGTGTTGTAATTAAATCGTTGTGTGTGTTTGAGAGAAAAGTTAGTGAGAACATATGGTGTAATAAACAAACATAAATGAAATTCTTACCCTATAACTCACTTACGTTTCAAATAGTTTACAAGTCTATTCAAATCGGAATGAATAAATGATTATTTAATCACATCCATAGCATGCATGTCATGTCTTGGCTGTCTGAAACTCCTTTTATCCATTTCTTGACAACAAAAAGTTTCAATCTGTACATTCTCCTTAAAACATGAGCACCACAACCATTTCAACCAATTTTTAACCACAACAAACACGTCTAACAGTTTGGTTTAATGTTTGTTTTTAAGTTATGTTTTATGTTTATTTTTATGTTGCGTCTTATGTTATTTTTTGTTGTTATATTTTTATGTTTTTAATAACCTTATATTTTTATTTGTTATATTTCATTAGAAAAAAGTTTAAGTAAACATAAAAACAATGACTTATGCAACAGTAACATGTGACAAGATAACTATCAAAAAGTAGTTATCACATAACGTAGAAAACATGGGTTACATCACTGGATAACTAACAAAAACCAGTTATCTCACAACACATAGTCTTACACTAAAATCTCCCCCTCCTCAAACAACAACAATTAAGCTCTACACAAAAACTAGCACAGTTGTTTTAGAGCAAAGATAGTTTTGCCTATCTGTTTAAAAAAAAAAAGACTAACATATATAAATATCATCGTAAATTAACAGACAAAACAAAACTCTAAACAAACCTTTCATATATCCCATTCTATATCTCTATAAAAAAAACACACACATGTACATTTATTTCTATAAATAATTATTTTATCATTTTTCATCTTTTCATACACTCATAACAATTCGTACATATTGCATTTTACCGAGCTTATATCTAGAGCTCAAGCGCTCAAAACAGGGCAAGTCGGGCTCCTTACTAGGATATATATGAACCGTCTATAGTTATTACAATGAGTCAAGGAACCAATGATATTTTATCATTTTTCATCTTTTCATACACTCATAACAATTCGTACATATTGCATTTTACCGAGCTTATATCTAGAGCTCAAGCACTCAAAACAAGGCAAGTCGGGCTCCTTACTAGGATATATATGAACCGTCTATAGTTATTACAATGAGTCAAGGAACCAATGAAGCTTTCACAAATCAGGGGCGTAGCCACTTACAAGGGAGGGGTGTCCCCCGTCCCTTGTGAAAAAAAATTTAGTGTTAATATACCGAAAAATTCCCGACCGGCCCTGTAAAATTTTGGTACCGACTCCTATGAAACTTTGAAGCCGTACCCTGTATAATTTTAAGACGACCCCCATGAGATTTTGAGACTAACCCTAACAAAAAATACAATGACAATTTTATAAATATAATATATAAGCGTTATATAAAGAATTTTTCTATTAAATTTGACTTTAATATTAACAAGTCCATTAGTTCAATATCTAATCCAACTTTTAAGCCCAAAACCCAATTCAAACCCTACTCAATTTTTAGCCCAAAATCCAGTTCTAACTTCTAAAATTTATTTTTTGACCGCCTCTGCTGCCTCACTTTGTCCTTTATGATGACTACATTAACATACTAACGCCAAGAAAAAAAAACAAACATGAAAAGGCGCCACTATTATGAGTATGATTGCTTCAATGCGGTTCTAGATTTGCAAATCCAAGAGTTTGGGGACCGTTTTAATGAGGTAACATCCGACTTACTTGTTTTGTTGAGTTGTTTGACTCCTTGTGATAATTTTCGGGCACTTTCAATTCCAAAAATTTTACGATTAGTCGAGTTGAACCCATATGATTTTGATGAAAGTGATAAAAGAAGACTCCCGGTTGAACTCGCGACATACATCGATAATTTGAAAGGAGATATACGATTTAAAACCTTGAATGGTTTAGCAAGTCTTGTTCAATTGATGGTTCAAATAAAGAAACAACATTCCTTTGCATTGGTGTATCGTTTATTAAAGTTAGCTCTTGTATTCCCCGTTGCAACCGCAACCGTTGAAAGATCCTTTTCGGCGATGAAGTATGTGAAGTCCGATTTGCGTAATCGAATGGGTGATGAAAATTTTAAGCGACAGTTGTATTTGTTATATTGAGAAAGACTTGTTTGTCAATGTTAAAGTAGATGATATAATGGTTAGATTTCAAAAAATGAAAACTCGTAGAGAACAAGTTTAATATATTTGTTATCTAATATTTTGTTTGGTAATCATTTTTTTATATATATGACCCGACTCGACCCGATTCGACCCGACCGGATTCGACCCGACGGTTGTATTAGTACCGACTATAAAAATTCCCGACTACTGTGAGAAAATTTTCTAGATTTGCCACTGTCACAAATGATGGTTGAAGGTTGGTTGGCTTGCTCAGTTTTTCTCTTTAAATGATCATTAAAAACAATACATACTCTTTGTCAAGTCTCTTCCTTCACCTTTTAAGAATCAACACTACTGATGATGTAGTTTAACTTACATGCAAGATAATGAAATACAATCTTTTTATAATAAAAATATTTAATTCTTTTCTTATAAACAATCAACTTAAAACTAGCTCCCAAGGGTTAATACCTTGTCTTTTTTGTTTAACTTAAACCGAATAAGCAAACAAACACCAATGTATGCAAAAATATATGTTCATTTTAAAAATTAGGTGTTCTTAATACGCCAAACAAACACAAGCATACATAAACTCAATACCAGAGAAAAATTTAATAATAAAGAGATTAAAAATTTAATCTCACTGACTAACAATCAATAAAGAGTAGAACTTAAAAGAAATAATAATAAGAAAGACCCACTAGCTTTCTTTCATTCTAAAACGATAACAGATAACCTAAGAAAAACCCATTTTATTGATGTTCAGCTCATCAAGTAGTTTGATTCAACTTTGTGCTGAAACAAAAGCATTCATTTAGATGAACTTTACGCATTGTTAAGAAATTATTTTTGGCTTGGCGGTTATGGACATTTTGATTTGCAGCTTAGACCTATATCTACCTAAGAAAAAATCTACCACGAAAATTGGGTTGTGCCAAAAAGACATTTGGTTCAATGGCATTGGTGGATTGTCAACAATCAAGTTATGAGGGTCCAAATCTCATTATAAATTTGTAAGTGTGAGGGAGCTTAAAAAACCACAGGAACCTAGGAGGCATTGCTTTTACATGTAAAAAACTAATAAAAAGGTTTATTTAGAAGGTGTTTAGTAAAAAAAAAACATTTATTTTTGTAAACCAAATTACTTTTTTACTATTTTTTTATAAAGTTTTTTTTATTATAAAAACGGTTTCAAATGTGTTAAAAGAAACAAAAAAATGATTATGTAAAAACAGTTTTTTATACATAAAAAATGAGTATTCTATAACTTTTTTACAAATAAAACATTCGTGTTTCCCTAATTTACATCCATTAAAAAAACAAAATTGAAATTGGGGTTGTAGGCCAACATATTAGAAGGCTGACATCACCACAACCGAAAAGTTTATGGCCGTCTCATATGATGAATATATAGATGAGATAGACACAACTAAGAATGACAACGAATCATATTATCCTTTGTTGTACTAAAAAGGACAACAAGTCATTGTTTACATCGAGACTATAACAACCCATAAAAAATTATATTTTTGTACAAACTTTTAATTTGTAGGTTTATCATCCCCTTTATTTAGTTCATGAAAACATAAACTTTGTAACTCTTTTGTCTTTTTTATGAATTTTATCATACTTATAATCTGGAATTTGTAGCTTTATCATCCACTTTATTTTAACCTTCTGAAATTCAAATTATGACTCTATCATCTAACTTATAAAATTTGCAGTAAACACCTTGTGAGTGGTCAGACAGTCTGTCATACTAATTTTTATCGGAATATTATAGTGGGAATTTGTACGTTTAATCGTCTATTTTATGAATTTTATCATATGAGATTGGAATTAGTAGCTTTATCATACGTTTTATTTTAACCAACTGACCTTGTAATTTGTAACTTAATAATTCAATTTATTTTCATGTTGCATTAAACAACCTGTGATTGTAAAAGCCTCAATATAGTACTTTCTTCGCATCTGAAATGTAGTGGGCTACATGGACTTTGACCCTTTACAATCCTCCATAAATTGTTTGTGTTGTACAGGTTCATGTTAAAAGTTTTAAATACGAGGACTTCTCAAAGAATGGATAATACCAAAATATTTACGGTGGTTTAAAAATTGTTATCGGCCAACAAATGAAAATTGTTGCATTCATATGTGAGATGCTAAAGAGGTTTAAGCTATATATGTCGGTTTATTCTATTAGGGAACTCACCATGAAAGAAGGAACCTCAAACTACTTATTGGTAAGCAGACATATATGAAATTTAAAATACATGCTAACATAGATGCACACTACATAAACACACAAACATCTAACAAATAAAATGTTGTCCTTCTTATATAGATGTTTTAGGAAAAATAATAGCCGAGGAATTTATAAAACAACAATGAAAGTTTGAAGTTCCTACAAGATGCCACGTAAGTTCTTACTTATACACCAAAAAATAGAACAATACCTAATGATTTATAGTGGTTAACAAATGAAACTTGTTCCATTCATATGTGACATGCTAAAGGGGTTTAAGTTATATATGTCGGTTTATTCTATTTGGGAACTCACCCATGAAAGAAGGAACCTCAAACTAATTGTTGGTATGTAGACATAAATGAAATTTAAAACACATGCTACCATATATGCACATTACATTAACACACAAACATCTAACAAATTAAATTTCATGCTTCTTATATAGATGTTGTAGGAAAAATAATTTCCGAGGAATTCATAAAACAACAATGCAAGTTTGAATTGTTCCTGCGAGATGCCACGCAAGTTCTTACTTACACACAAAATAAATAACATCATATAGTGTCATTACTGAACCTCCGTTGTTTTGACAAAAAAAAAACAATGCATGTGTACAATGATCACATAATACATATGGTTTTGTATGTCAACAAACATATTAACCATGTCAGCACATTTTTGACAATGCTACACAAAAACGACTCATTTACACATCTCACTTGAACTTGGTTCAGCTTAAACAAAGTAAGCCTATATTCCTATACATATATACATCTTACATGTTACATGCGATAATGAGATGCTTGTTGCTGTCACTATCATCCAGCTTCATTGTTGTTGTGTGTGTGATATATATGTATATGTATATATGTTGTGTGTGTGATATATATATATATATATATATATATATGTATATGTATATGTATACATGTTGTGTGTGTGATATATATATGTATATGTATACGTATATATGCTGTGTGTGTGTGTATATGTACATGCAAAATGAATCCTAGAAACAACCCGAACCAACCGAACCACCCATTCCCTCCTTTCGGTCAACACCATGGTTCGCAAAACCAACCGAACATGAACTTACAATAGAACCCGATGAACCTAAACCAACCGAGCTATCCGTTTCAATTTCCCGACCCGAACCTAAACATGTACGCCAACCGAGCTATATTTTTTTATATTTTTAGTTATGTATTTTTTTGTATTTCTTTTTAATTTTAATGCATTTTTATTTAATTATTTGAAGAAATTGGTTTTTATTTGATTAATTTAATTATAAAAAGAAAATAATAAAAAAAAAGATATTGTGGGCCCAATTTGTAGCCCATACATCATTACACCCAAAAACAAATTTTCGCCCCCATTTATAGCCCCTCCATTACACATAGCCTTACACCCCAAAAACAATTTCTCACCCCTTGCTGACTGGGCGTCACGTATCGCAATTCGCCCTCATTTGTAGCTCATCCACTACACATAGCCTAACGTGACTGAATGTGGTGTAAGAAAAAGTAAAATGATAGGGTGGAGAAAAAGACTAAATTAACCTTCTAATTAAACAAGTAATAAATGTATCAAGTGAAGACATGACACAACCACAACCAGAAATTTTGATTTCTGGTTATATATTAAACATTTTCAAAATACATACATGTATATACTTGTATATGTGTAAAGTTATTTTAAGTGATTACAATAATATCCATAAATTCTTAAAGGTAACAAACGAGTGTAGTTGTATTATATATAAAACTACTCGACATCTTACGAGTTACGACGTTTACAAAACATATATGATATATATAAAACATATATGTTATACACAAATAATATTTTTTTTTACGACTAGGAATAACAAGATGGTCATTATAATGGCATTAAAAGTAACTAACACCTTTCAAGGACTTACAACCATTTAAAAAGAGTGACTTCGTCGTAATAATGAAATACAAACATGAAATCTATGTGAACCAAAATTCCGAATTGGTTTTTGAATCATATGCAAGAGCATGAGTATTGACTATATTGGATTATATCAAATTTCGTATCCAACCCAAAGTAATTATAAAATAAGCAACTAATAGTATTTAGACTAGTACAACCACACATCATAAAACAAATTGGTCATGTGCTTCTTGGACTGATTTGAATTCATACCACAAGAAAACATAAGAGTACAATGTTCCAAGCTTTATACATTCTTATGTTAAGAACCAAAAAGCAAATGAACCAAAAAGCTTTATACATTCTTATGTTAACCTTAAAAAAATGATATAAAAATGGAAAGAAGATAGGATGAAGGTATAAAGCGGTCTTAACCTTTCTAGTTTTCTCCACTCAAACCGATTACTTTCCTCCTTTTTGCATACCATGCCCTCGTTTATACCCAGAGTCATCTCTACGAACCGAAAAAATATTTGGGTTTTAAGTAAAAGTAGTATTTTGTTGGGTTTAAGCAATTTAATTTTCAATGGACCTACTTGATTATAATTTGGGTTGTGAAAAAAAAACTTTGTATAAAAATTGTTATTCATTCATAATTTCTTTCATTTTACTAAATTATCTCCTACACTCAAAAGTATATATAAAATGATTTAATAAAAAAAGATCTTTCATTTTACTAATATATATGTATACACACACGCAAGTTTAAGAGATAACTCAAAAAAAGTAAGGAACTTGAAACTCTTTATTTTACATGTAAAAAAAAATTTTTACATAATCTTTTTAGAGCTTTAAATATAAAAACATGTAGTACACAGATATGAGTATGGTGAACACAAATTTGATTCTTAATATTAGTTATTTAAATCTTAAAACAAACTTTTGTTACAATTAACCAAAATAGATCTTAAAAGTAGTTCACCAAGTCATTGACATAAGTAACTTAACACTACAAACAAAAGTTGATAAAACTCCTACGCATCAAACAAGGCTTAAGCTACGTCTGGTTGCTCACTCCATTGTTGAGTTGTATTTCAAAGGCATTCGACAATTTCGGCCACAAAGTTTCTTCAAGTGTTACTCCTGCAACTAAAAAGTCAACGAGAGAAACAATATGCTTTCATCATAATACTATGTATGTTTCTTACGGTGACCTTAAGGTTAAAATTGGTTGGCTCAACCTCTGCGTAACCTCAAAACAAATAATTAAATAACGTTAAGAAAATAACATTTAAATTACCCAAATTTCATTATTTTGTGTCACGCAAGTACTATTTTACATAATCTTTTTAGTGTTTTAAATATTAAAACATGTAGTACACACATATAAGTATGGTGAACACAAACTTGATTCTTAATCATTAGTTATTTAATTTAAAACCAACTTAATATCCAACCTAAATTATCTATAAACTAAATAACGATAAATATATAAATCCAACCATCCATCAATATCACAAAAATGGGTGCTTGCAACTTTTGATTTATTCTTTTCATATAAAACAAAACCCTTCACACTATGTTTCACAAAATGGTATAAAGGATGTGAATGCATGCAACGTAAAAAGTAAGTCAAATAATATGTCATACTAAATCTTTCACCAAAAATTAATAAAAATAGTAGTTAAAGATGAAAATGAAATCTGAAATACACTCCCAAAACTATTTCATCCAAACCGACAATCCGAGTTCTTCACAACGTACAAATATACAAATCAATTACCAAGTAAGAAGTGTTGGCTATAAGAGACTAAGGGCTGTTTGGCAAGTGATGAGTCATTAAGTGCTAAACCAGTAAGAGGTATGAATGGTTAAGATATGTTGATCTAGTAAGTGTTGAATCAGTTAAGTCTGTTTGGTTGGACCTTTGAAAAACTTTGCAAAATAACTATATTACCCCCTAGAACAATATTTCGTGTTGAATGAAATGTATATTTTAGTCAAAACTCTTAATAACTATACAAAATTACCAAACTTTTTTTATAACCAACAATATACATCTTAAAACAAACTTTTGGTACAATCAACCAAAATCGATCTTAAAAATAATTCACCAAGTCATTGTCACAAATAACTTAACCCTACAAACACAAGTTGATAAACTCCTACACATCAAACAAGGCTTAAGCTAAATTTGCTAAAAAAAAAAGTAGCGAACTCTGAACTCTTCATTTTACATGTAAAAAAATAATAAAAAAAATCATTTTGCATGTAAAAAACATATTTTTACATAATCTTTTTAGAGCTTTTACATATAAAAACATGTAGTACACACATATGAGTATGGTGAACACAAACTTGATTCTTAATCATTAGTTACTTAAATTAAAACCAACTTAATATTCAACCTAAATTATCTATAAAGTACATGACGATAAATAAATAAATCCAACCAATTTATCAATATCACAAAAATGGGTGCATGCAACTTTTGATTTATTCTTTTCATATAAAACAAAACACTTCACACTATGTTTCACAAAATGGTATAAAGGAGTGAGGTGAATGCATACAACGTAAAATGTAAGTCAAATAATATGTCATACTAAATCTTTCACCAAAAATTAATAAAATAGTAGTTAAAGATGAAAATGAAATTTAAAATACACTCCCAAAACAATTTCACCCAAACTGACATTCCGGGTTCCTCACAACACACATATATAAAAATCAATTACCAAGTAAAAAGTGTTGGCTATAAGAGACTTAGGGCTGTTTGGCAAGTTATGAGTCATTAAGTGCTAAACCAGTAAGATGTATGAATGGTTAAGAGATGTTGAACTAGTAAGTGTTGAGTCAGTTAAATTTGTTTGGTTGGACCTTCGAATAACTGCGCAAAATAACTATATTACCCCTAGAACAATATTTCGTGTTTAATGAAATGCATTTGTTTAGTCAAAGCTCTTAATAACAATACAAAATGACCAAACTTTTATTATAACCAACAAAATACATCTTAAAACAAACTTTTTTTACAATCAACCAAAATAGATCTTAAAAATAGTTCACCAAGTCATTGACACAAATAACTTAACACTAAAAACACAAGTTGATAAAACTCCTACACATCAAACAAGGCTTAAGCTACGTATGCTTGCTCACTCCATTGTTGAGTTGTATATAAAAGGCATTCGACAATTTCGGCCACAAAGTTTCTTCAAGTATTACTACTGTAACTAAAAAGTCAACGAGAGAAACAATATGCTTTCATCATAATACTATGTATGTTTCTTATGGTGACCTTAAGGTTAAAATGTGTTAGGCTCAACCTATGCGTAACCTCATAACAAATAATCAAATAAAGTTAAGAAAATAAATTTTAAATTCACCAAATTTCATTATTTAGTGTCACGCAAGTACTTTTTTACGTAATCTTTTTAGAACTTTAAATATAAAAACATGTAGTACACGCATATGAATATGGTGAACACAAACTTGATTCTTAATCATTAGTTATTTAATTTAAAACCAACTTAATATTCAACCTAAATTATCTATAAACTAAATAACGATAAATATATAAATCCAACCATCCATCAATATCACACAAATGGGTGCTTGCAACTTTTGATTTATTTTTTTCATGTAAAACAAAACACTTCACACTATGTTTCACAAAATGGTATAAAGGAGTGAGGTGAATGCATGCAACGTAAAAAGTAAGTCGAATAATATGTCATACTAAATCTTTCATCAAAAATGAAAAAAATAGTAGTTAAAGATGAAAATGAAATTTAAAATACACTCCCAAAACAATTTCACCCAAATAGACAATACGGGTTCCTCACAACACACAAATATACAAATCAATTACCAAGCAAGAAGTGTTGGCTATAAGAGACTTAGGGCTGTTTGGCAAGTGATGAGTCATTAAGTGGTAAACCAGTAATAGGTATGAATGGTTAAGAGATGTTGAACAAGTAAGTGTTGAGTCAGTTAAGTCTGTTTGGTTAGACCATCGAATAACTGCGCAAAATAACTATATTACCCCTAGAACAACATTTCGTGATTAATGAAATGCATTTGTTTAGTCAAAACTCTTAATAACAATACAAAATGACCAAACTTTTATTATAACCAACAAAATACATCTTAAAACAAACTTTTGTTACAATCAACCAAAGTAGATCTTAAAAATAGTTCATTAAGTCATTGACACAAATAACTTTACACTACAAACACAAGTTGGTAAAACTCCTACACATCAAACAAGGGTTAAGCTATGTCTGCTTGCTCACTCCATTGTTGAGTTGTATATCAAAGGCATTCGACAATTTCGGCCACAAAGTTTCTTCAAGTATTACTCCTGCAACTAAAAAGTCAATGAGAGAAATGATATGCTTTCTTCATAATACTATGTATGTTTCTTATGGTGGCCTTAAGGTTAAAATGTGTTGGCTCAACCTATGCGTAACCTCAAAAGAAATAATCAAATAAGGTTAGGAAAATAAATTTTAAATTCCCAAAATTTCGTTATTTAGTGTCACGCAAGTACTTTCTTACATAATCTTTTTGAGCTTTAAATATAAAAACATGTAGTACACGCATATGAGTATGGTGAACACCATCTTGATTCTTAATCATTAGTTATTTAATTTAAAACCAACTTAATATTCAACCTAAATTATCTATAAACTAAATAACGATAAATATATAAATCCAACCATTCATCAATATCACACAAATGGGTGCGTGCAACTTTTGATTTATTCTTTTCATATAAAACAAAACACTTCAAACTATGTTTCACAAAATGGTATAAAGGAGTGAGGTGAATGCATGCAACGTAAAAAGTAAGTCAAATAATATGACATACTAAATCTTTCACCGAAAAATGAATAAAAGAGTAGTTAAAGATGAAAATGAAATTTAAAATACACTCCCAAAACAATTTCACCCAAACCGACAATCCGGGTTCCTCACAACACACAAATATACAAATCAATTACCAAGTTAGAAGTGTTGGCTATAAGAGATTTAGGGCTGTTTGCCAAGTGATGAGTCATTAAGTGATAAACCACTAAGAGGTATGAATGGTTAAGAGATGCTAAACTACTAACTGTTGAATCAATTAAGTCTGTTTGGTTAGACCTTCGAATAACTGCGCAAAATAACTATATTACCCCTAGAACAATATTTCGTGTTTAATGAACTGCATTTGTTTAGTCAAAGCTCTTAATAACAATACAAAATGACCAAACTTTTATTATAACCAACAAAATACATCTTAAAACAAACTTTTGTTACAATCAACTAAAATAGATCTTGAAAATAGTTCACCAAATCATTGACACAAATAACTTAACACTACAAACACAAGTTGGTAAAACTCCTACACATCAAACAAGGGTTAAGCTACGTCTGCTTGCTCACTCCATTGTTGAGTTGTATTTCAAAGGCATTCGACAATTTCGGCCACAAAGTTTCTTCAAGTATTACTCCTGCAACTAAAAAGTCATTGAGAAAAATGATATGTTTTCATCATAATACTATGTATGTTTCTTAAGGTGACCTTAAGGTTAAAATTAGTTGGCTCAACCTATGCGTAACCTCAAAACAAATAATCAAACAAGGTTAAGAAAATAAATTTTAAATTCCCTAAATTTCATTATTTAGTGTCACGCAAGTAAGTTTTTACATAATCTTTTTAGAGCTTTAAATATAAAAACATGTAGTACACACATATGAGTATGGTGAACACAAACTTGATTCTTAATCATTAGTTGTTTAATTTAAAACCAACTTAATATTCAACCTAAATTATCTATAAACTAAATAACGATAAATATATAAATCCAGCCATCCATCAATATCACACAAATGGGTGCGTGCAACTTTTGATTTATTCTTTTCATATAAAACAAAACCCTTCACACTATGTTTCACAAAATGGTATAAAGGATGTGAATGCATGCAACGTAAAAAGTAAGTCAAATAATATGTCATACTAAATCTTTCACCAAAAAATGAATAAAATAGTAGTTAAAGATGAAAATGAAATTTAAAATACACTCCCAAAACAATTTCACCCAAACCGACAATCCGGGTTCCTCACTACACACAAATATACAAATCAATTACCAAGTAAGAAGTGTTGGCTATAAGAGATTTAGGGTTGTTTGCCAAGTGATTAGTCATTAAGTGCTAAACCAGTAAGAGGTATGAATGGTTAAGAGATGTTAAACTACTAACTGTTGAATCAGTTAAGTCTGTTTTGTTAGACCTTCGAATAACTGTGCAAAATAACTATATTACCCCTAGAACAATATTTCGTGTTTAATAAACTGCATTTGTTTAGTCAAAGCTCTTAATAACAATACAAAATGACCAAACTTTTATTATAACCAACAAAATACATCTTTAAACAAACTTTTGTTACAATAAACCAAAATAGATCTTAAAAATAGTTTACCAAGTCATTGATGTTTTGGACAAAAATCTGCCAAGGATCAAGTATCCAAATCTGTTAAGTGAGGTAAGGTGCTAACTCGGTAAAGGCAAGTGTATGATTATAATATTGGTGAACACAATGATTTGATCACGAGGGAAAAATCCCTTAACCAAAATAGTCTTACTTCGGTCAAAACTTATCGAGGCAATCTTTGGTAAAATAACTTCGGTCAAGGATTAATAAGATAATCTTTGGTCGAATTACTTTAGTCAATGATCGACAAGGTAACCTTTGGTCGATTAGTATATGATTATCGTGGTCTCCGGCACAAAAAACCCCCGGACGGTGAAAACTATCACCGTCAAGTATATTGATAATAAAAGGTGGTTACAAGTGTTGTGGAGTTGATGATCGAGATTACAAAGTAAGCTAGTGCGAAGAGAGAGTTATGTGTTCTGCTCTAGTGTGTGTGATAGTACATGTGTCCCCTAACTGATCACAATCTCTATTATATATAAAAGACAATAACTCAAGGGAGTTATGATTAATAAAGATTATTAACTAATAATCCCTAAAAATCCGCCATGTCTTAATATAGTCGTAACAGCCACTTTGACCACGTGCTCCATCACTCAGGCTGCGAAATAGGTGGTAGACCAGGTCTTCTAGCCGTTACATTTATTAATATCAGCCTTCATATAAGATACAACCGTTAATAGCAGCAAATACCGAGGATCCATGATCCTGAGATAGCTCTAGAACTCTTCTAAATATAAGACCACACATGAGAACAATCGTTAGTAAATAATAAGTACTGTGGATCCTTGATCCTGACGGGACCTAGAACACACGCTAAGGATAACTGATCCAAAATATATGCCAGGATTACATATCCACAGTGTCAAATTTCTGTGCACTAACAATTGCCTCCAAAATGGCGGTTGTGATAAGATCACAACTGTCATTTTGCCTTTGAATTCAAACTTCCTGCAAAAAACATATGAGATTGGACTAGCTGGATATAATTATCATATATCAATGGAGTTTCCTTGGAAACTTCCCTTCCGGCTGTATATCTTTCTCCCTGCAAATCATGATCAACTAGTAACACCTGATTAACCCGGGTGGATAGTCCATTTTTTGAATGGTAAAATCCGGGTTAAGATTTTTGGATAAGTCCAGGTGACTTATGTTTAATAATAATCTAAAACTTTTGACTATTCGCTTGTTACTTGTTATTTTGAAAGTTTGTTTGATATAGCTTAAGTCTCATTGAAAGTTTTAAGAAATAATATTCTTTAGTAAAAAGTTTTTAGGATAAAATATCCTTGCAAAAATAAACCAGGATCTTAAATCCTTATAAAAATAGATTGAGAATAATGAATCCTTATATTTATGGAGATATAAACTGAAATCAAATAAGTGTAAACCGATAAACAGAAATCATACCGTAAGGTCTGGTTAGACCTAAGTTACCATAAGTATTGATCCTTTTGCAATCCTTATAAAACTTTAAGGATTTTGAATCCATAAGTATTGATCCTTCGGTGATCCTCAGAATCTAATTTATGATACCTGATACAAATAACTTATGATATAAATTGGGGACAAGCCCGAAACTGGGGACAAGCCCAAATACGGATGTTAACTGGGGACTCGCCCAAACTGGGATTTAGCCCAAACGTGAGATAACGTGAAAACGTTATAAACCTTAGCTAACATGAAAATGTTAGAAACCTTTGTCTTGAGATAACGTGAAAACGTTATAAACCGGTGGTACGGTACGTCTACCATAAATCGTAGGATCCTCCATATAGCCGAAAGCAACGAAACTGTCAGCCACTAAGCGTGTACTGGTCCCGCTGCCCCGGACTATACGTTGGATAGCGTGCGCTCCAGGCGAGAGTGTAGAAACTCTATTTATAAGAAAGGTGAAAACCTTTAAACCTTATAGGATATGACCATCGGGGGTCACACCCAAACGTGGGCTAGGCCAAGAGAAATAGCGATGTACCTTAAGCGTGAGGGAGAGGTGGCCAACCTCTTAGACATTGAACCTCTTATCGAAACCTGCATTGTTACTTAAAACTTGGAAGAGACAAATCGTTAAGAATATATTATTCTTAAAATAATAAGAAATTAAAAAGAATAAGTAATCAGATAGATATTACCAATTTTGGGATCCTTGACCCTTTAAGGATACTTGATCCTCAGAGGATACTTGATCCTGATCAGATAAAGTATTTCTTGAGGTGGATAGCATTCCATGCTCTTGGTAACCTGTTGCCTTCCATAGTGAGCAAATGATATGCCCCCTTTCATGCCTCTGACTTGATCAGATAAGGACCTTCCCATTTGGGTGCTAACTTCCCATCAGCCGGATTGGTTGTGTTTTGGAAGGCTTTCCTTAAAACTAAATCTCCTTCTTGAAATCTTCTGATCATAATATTCTTGTTGTATGCCCTAGCTACCCTTTGTTGATAAGCTGCCATTCTGATTTTGGCTAAGTCTCCGAGTTCTTCCACAGTATCCAAGTCTTCGAGAAGGATTTCTCTATTGGCCTCAAGATCACGGATGCTCGTCCTAGCTGTAGGAACCACTATTCTGTAGGGATAACTGCTTCTGATCCAAACATCAATGAGAAGGGTGTTTGGCCTGTTGCATTCTTGGGTGTTGTTCTATCAGCCCAGAGAACATAAGGTAACTCTTCAGCCCGTTTTCCTTTCTTGGAGCCTAGCTTCTTTTTCAAGTTGTTGATGATTATCTTGTTTCTTGACTATGCTTGACCATTAGCTTGAGGATGCACTGGAGTAGAGGTAATCATCTTGATGCCCCAACTGTCACAAAAGTTAGTGGTTCTTTTCCCGATAAACTAGGAACCATTGTCACAAATAATTTCAGAAGGGATACCAAATCTAGTTATAATATTTCGTTTAATAAAGGATATAACTTCCCTTTCTCGGACTTGCACGAATGCTTCTGCTTCAATCCATTTGGAGAAGTAGTCTGTCATGGCAAGCATAAATACCTTTCCACCTGGAGCCTTTGGTAGCTTCCCAACAATGTCCATTCCCCATTTCATGAAAGGCCATGAAGAGGATATAGGATACATTGGTTCTGCTGGTTGATGAAGGATATTTGCATGCCTTTGGCAGGCATCACACTTCTTCGAATACTCTACTGCATCTTTCTTCATTGTTGGCCAGAAGTACCCAGTTCTAAGTATTATGGAGAATAATGCTCTTCCTTCTGTGTGGTTGCCGCAATCTCCTTCGTGAAAGTCTTTTAGTACTTCTTGGATTTCAGGACCTCGATGCACCTCAAGTATGGACCTGCAAGAGATTTTCTATATAGCATATCATCTAATAAAATGTATTGCGATACCTTGAGTCTGAAGGATTTTGGATTCTCCGTAGCTGGAATTTCTCCATATTGGATGTACTTTTTGATTGGGAGGATCCAGGATCCTTGGCTGGCTGAGGATAACGGATCCAAAAGTACAATCTGCTTATCACTTGTTATTTCCCCGACTTCTTGCTCTCCTATTGCTGGCGAGAGTATGTGGATAATTGGGATCTTCGTATCTTCTGGAATCTTCAAGGATGAAGCTAAATTTGCTAAGGCGTCTGCCCCGGCATTTTCTTCTCTTGGCACTTGTACTATACTAAATACTTCAAAGGATTTTGCTAATTCCTTCACAATTTCTAAATATTTGATCATATTTTCACCTTTTACGGTATAAGAACCGTTAAAGTGGTTAGTAATGAGTAAAGAATCCATATAAACTTGAAGATACCTGATCCTCATGCTTTTGGCTAATTGCAAACCTGCGATTAAAGCCTCGTACTCTGCTTCATTGTTTGTTGCCTGGAAATCACAAGCTATGGATTGGGGTAATATGTCCCCCTGTGGCGATTTCAGTAGGATCCCTAATCATGTTCCCCTTACGTTAGATGCTCCATATGTGAAAAGTATCCAAGGATCCTTGGTCTTTTCTAATTGTTGGACTTCCAAGTCAGTCTCTTTTTGTAGATCACTAGTGAAATCAGCCACAAAGTCCGCTAGCGCTTGAGACTTGATTGCTGTTCTCGGCTCATATTGGATATCATATGCACTCAATTTTACAGCCCACTTAGCCATTCTACCTGACAACTCTGATTTTCTAAGAACATTCTTTACAGGATAGTTAGTTCTCAGAATAATAGGGTGAGTTTCGAAATAATGTCTCAGTTTAGTGGAAGCCATAATAAGTGCAAGAATTAGTTTTTCTAAATGAGAATACCTGGACTCCGCATCTAGAAGACTTTTACTTACATAGTATACAGGATGTTGTTCACCTTCATGATCCTTTACCAAGACTACACTCACTGCATTTCCTGAGACGGCAAGATATAAATACAAGGATTCTCCATCCACAGGCTTCATTAGGGTTGGAGCTGAGGATAAGTAATCCTTCAGCGCTGTAAGTGCAGCTTCATGCTTTGCAGTCCACTCAAATTTCTTGTTCTTTCTAAGAATATCATAGAAGTCTTTGCACTTCTCGGAGGATCTTGAGATGAATCTATTCAAGGCCGCTATTCTTCCGGTGAGTCTCTGGACGTCTTTGGCATTTGCAGGAGATTTGAGATTGACAATGGCTTCGATTTGCTCCGGACTTGCTTCAATTCCTCTCTTTGTGACCATATATCCCAGAAACTTTCCAGCCTTAACACCGAAGTGGCATTTGGACGGATTTAGTTTCATGTTATAATGGTCAAGGATATTGAATGCTTCCTAGAGGTCTCTAAGGTGATCCTCAGCTTTCTTTGACTTCACTACCATATCATTTATGTAGACCTCCATAGTCTTACCCAACTGATCCTTGAACATCATGTTGACTAATCTTTGGTATGTTGCCCCTGCATTTCTTAGTCCAAAAGGCATAGCAGTATAACAATATATGCCGGTTGGAGTCATGAATGTTGTATCCTCTTGATCAGATGGTTCCATCTGAATTTGTTAGAATCCAGAGGAAGCATCCATAAAGGTGAGCATTTCATGTCCAGCCGTTGCATCCACCATGGCATCTATATGTGGTAATGGGAAAGGATCCTTGGGGCATGCCTTGTTTAAATCGGTAAAATCGACACACACCCTCCACTTTCCATTCTTTTTTGAAACAACGACCACATTAGCTAGCCATCGAGGATATTGAACCTCTCTGATCATACCGGCCTTAAGAAGTTTTTCAACTTCTTCTTGTATGATCTTGTTCCTCTCAGGAGCGAATTTCCTTCGCTTCTGATGGACGGGTTTTACAGATAAATCAAGGCCAAGTTTATGAGTGATTACCTCTTTAGAAATACCTGTCATGTCTGAATGTCTGAAGGCAAACGTGGATTTTCGTCGCTTTAGGAAGGATATTATATCCTCCTCGATCTCATCAGGGATACAGGATCCTAGGAACACCTTCACGTCTGGATCTTCAGGATCTAAAGATACTTCTTTTAGGTCCTGCTCTCGAGCTTCCAGTACATTCCTAGGATTTGTTGTAATTGCTATGCTATCGTCTGTTTAGCTGTCGGCTTCATGGATGAAGAATAATAATTCTTGGCCTCCACTTGGTCACCATGCTATCGTCTGTTTAGCTGTCGGCTTCATGGATTCCTGTTTTGTTTGAGCCCCCAGACGATCCTGGATCCTCTTGTCGTCTTCCAATCGTATGAATCTGAGTGCCCTGTTTCTTACTTCATCTAGGTTCCTGCACGGAGTCATCACAAGATCATTATAAAAGGGGGAGCCCTTTTGAAGTCCCATCTTGAATGCTTCAACAGCGGTAGACATGTAAAGATTAGAGATTTCTAGAGCTTCCCTGCCAAACCTTGTAACAAAATCCCTTAAGGATTCATCATAAGGTTGAAAAACTCTATATAAATCACTAGTTAACTTCTTAAATTTCCTACTACAATAAAACTGGTTGTTGAACAAGTTAACTAAATGTGAAAAAGATGTAACAGAATAAGGAGGAAGACTTAGCAGCCATTTAAGTGCAGATCCCGTTAGTATGGATCCGAAACCCTTGTATAGACAAGCTTCCTTGAGTCTTTCAGGAATTGGGTTGATCTCCATCCTTTCCCTATACTGAGCCACGTGTTCTTCCGGATCAGTTGTCCCATCATACATCTTCATGTTGGGGGTTTGAAAGCGTTTCGGGATCTCCGCATCGCATATCGGTGGAGCAAATCTGGACAGCTTGTGGCTCCCTTCTGGTATTTCAGGAATTGGACGGACCACTACTGGCATGCTGGATATCATATCATTAAGCTTCTGAAGTTCCCTAGCCATAGCCTGATTGATACCTGTATCCTACATAGAGCCAAGGTTAGTGTCTGAGGATATGTGATTATAGGCGTTACCTCTTGGTTGGTTGAACGTTGGCATCCCAGAAGTGTAGTTGGGATAAGAAGAATCTGCGATAGGAGTTGGTCCTCCAGAAGCTATGGTCTGCATGGGGATAATGTCTCCTTCATGGACCTCCAAAGAACTTTGATGTTGAACCACTGAGAATCCTTGATCCTTGAAGAAGGATCCTTGATTGTGGATGAAGTATCCTAGCGGTTGGGAGTTGAAGGATCCTTGAAGATACAATCCGGAGGATCCTGGTTGAAGGATCGATGGTCCTTGCTGAAAGTTTGAGGATCCTTGAGCTGGTTGAACCATGGACTCTTGTTGGAGGATAGATGATCCTGGCTGGAAGATCGAGGATCCTTGAGTATGCTGACCCACGGACCCTGGTTGAAGGATGGATGATCCTTGCCGGAAGATCGAGGATCCTTGAGTATGCTGACCCACGGACCCTGGTTGAAGGATGGATGATCCTTGCTGGAAGATCGAGGATCCTTGAGTATGTTGAACCAGGGATCCCGGAGTAGAGAATTCCAGCACCCTAGGCATCAAAGGAGTCTGATCCTCCGTTGGCCTCTTTCTTTTCTTGAGATCTTCAATTTCACGTAGGATCCTCTGGTTGGTTTTGTTCTGTTGCTCTATGTATGCCTTAACTTGTGAAAACATATTAGAAACATCATTGTTAGATTTGACCACCGAAGTGGCAGCAGTGGTTTTTGAGCTCTGGAGGACTGGAATTTGTGTCTTGCTTCCAGCCGCGGTGGTCTTTGGAGCTCCCGTGATTGGCGGAGGCATCGGCGGCAAAGTCCATGATGAGAGAGGAACCTAAGATGGCATGGTTGATGAAGCAGAGGTTAATTGAGAGGCCATTGATAGTGATATGGGTATGAAAATGTTGAAAATGATAGGAATAATCTGGATTATAGCACCAATTGCCCCACGGTGGGCGCCAAATTATTTTGGACAAAAATCTGCCAAGGATCAAGTATCCAAATCTGTTAAGTGAGGTAAGGTGCTAACTCGGTAAAGGAAAGTGTATGATTATAATATTGGTGAACACAATGATTTGATCACGAGGGAAAAATCCCTTAACCAAAATAGTCTTACTTCGGTCAAAACTTATCGAGGCAATCTTTGGTAAAATAACTTCGGTCAAGGATTAATAAGATAATCTTTGGTCGAATTACTTTAGTCAATGATCGACAAGGTAACCTTTGGTCGATTAGTATATGATTATCGTGGTCTCCGGCACAAAAAACCCCCGGACGGTGAAAACTATCACCGTCAAGTATATTGATAATAAAAGGTGGTTACAAGTGTTGTGGAGTTGATGATCGAGATTACAAAGTAAGCTAGTGCGTAGAGAGAGTTATGTGTTCTGCTCTAGTGTGTGTGATAGTACATGTGTCCCCTAACTGATCACAATCTCTATTATATATAAAAGACAATAACTCAAGGGAGTTATGATTAATAAAGATTATTAACTAATAATCCCTAAAAATCCGCCATGTCTTAATATAGTCGTAACAGCCACTTTGACCACGTGCTCAATCACTCAGGCTGCGAAATAGGTGGTAGACCAGGTCTTCTAGCCGTTACATTTATTAAATATCAGCCTTCATATAAGATACAACCGTTTATAGCAGCAAATACCGAGGATCCATGATCCTGAGATAGCTCTGGAACTCTTCTAAATATAAGACCACACATGAGAACAACCGTTAGTAAATAATAAGTACTGTGGATCCTTGATCCTGACGGGATCTAGAACACACGCTAAGGATAACTGATCCAAAACATATGCCATGATAACATATCCACAGTGTCAAATTTCTATGCACTAACAATTGACACAAATAACTTAACACTACAAACACAAGTTGATAAAACTCCTGCACATCAAACAAGGCTTAAGCTACGTCTGCTTGCTCACTCCATTGTTGAGTTGTATTTCAAAGGCATTCGACAATTTCGACCACAAAGTTTCTTCAAGTGTTACTCCTGCAACTAAAAAGTCAACGAGAGAAACAATATGCTTTCATCATAATACTATGTATGTTTCTTATGGTGACCTTAAGGTTAAAATTGGTTGGCTCAACCTCTGCGTAATCTCAAAACAAATAATTAAATAACCTTAAGAAAATAAAATTTAAATTCCCCAAATTTCGTTATTTAGTGTCACGCAAGTACTTTTTTACATAATCTTTTTAGTGCTTTTAATATTAAAACATGTAGTACACACATATAAGTATGGTGAACACAAACTTGATTCTTAATCATTAGTTATTTAATTTAAAACCAACTTAATATTCAACCTAAATTATCTATAAACTAAATAACGATAAATATATAAATCCAACCATCCATCAATATCACACAAATGGGTGTGTGCAACTTTTGATTTATTTTTTTTTCATATAAAACAAAACACTTCATACTATGTTTCACAAAATGGTATAAAGGAGTGAGGTGAATGCATGCAACGTAAAAAGTAAGTCAAATAATATGCCATACTAAATCTTTCACCAAAAAATGAATAAATTAATAGTTAAAGACGAAAATGAAATTAAAATACACTCCCAAAACAATTTCACCCAAACCAACAATCCCCCTTCCTCACAACACACAAATATACAAATCAATTACCAAGTAAGAAGTGTTGGCTATAAGAGATTTAGGGCTGTTTGCCAAGTAATGAGTCATTAAGTGCTAAACCAGTAATGACACAACTCTCTTTCTTTGACACCCACGGTCAATCAAAACATCAAGTTGCATATTTCATGGCACAACTCTCTTTCTTTGACAAGTTTCATGGCTCGACGACACACACCGGTAACAACTTATTGAATAAACAAATTTAACCTTTTAGCTAACGTGAAAATTAACAAAGTCACAAAAAAACGACATTGGCAACAACTTGAAAACCTCAAGGGTCTAATCACAAAATAGATCTTTTAAATGAAAGTCACATAATTGACGATTTTAAGAGTTTACTCGTTTTCTTCTCACAATACATACAAAACTCCAATTTAGGGATGGCAACAGGCCGAGTATTAGTAATCCCATTTGTTTCGGGTTTCCCATCCCTACTCCAGTTTTAAAAAAATAATAATAAAAAAAATAAAGGTTTAAAAAGAGACAACAACCACATGAAAATCCAACAAATCTCAACCCCACATCCACCACACTTCAAATCACAATCCAACGGCTACACTTCACAATCCTCACACTCCACTCTCATTGGCTAAAACACATCCACCCCAACCACTATATAACCAAACCCACACCCAAATTCTTTACACCAACTCATTATTATTATTAACTTAATATCATTATTCCCATTTTACCCTTCGTCGGTTTTACTATTATTATTATTATTATTATTATTATTATTATTATTATTATTATTATTATTATTATTATTATCAATGGCCGGAAGAGGCAAAACCCTAGGCTCCGGTACGGCAAAGAAGGCTACTTCAAGAAGCAGCAAAGCCGGTTTACAGTTTCCGGTTGGACGTATTGCTCGGTTCTTGAAAGCTGGTAAGTATGCTGAACGGGTCGGTGCCGGAGCCCCGGTGTACCTTGCGGCTGTGCTGGAGTACCTTGCTGCTGAAGTAAGTTGGTTGAATTTGATGTGTATATGTTTAATTGAAGTTGAAATTGATTTTTTTAGGGTTTTGGTGGTTCTAGGGTTTTGAAAATTAGGGGGTTTTGTGTTTTTTATGAAATTGATTATATATAGATGCTTTAGTTGGCTGGAAATACTGTATTTTGCTACCTGGTTAATTAAAGTTGAATTTTTTAGGGTTTTTTTAATTGATTTTAGGGTTTTGTTAATTTAGGGCTTTTGTGATTTTTATTAAATTGATTATTTTTAGATGCTTGAATTAGCTGGAAATACTGTATTTTGCTATAAATGTGTTCATTTTTTAATTAGAACTGAAATTTTTGAAAGTTTTTTTTTTGGTTTTTATAAAATTGATTTCATATAGATGCTCTAGTTGGTTGAAAACACATAATCTTGATTAAATTTTTTTGGGTTTTATATTTTATATATATTTTTTTAATTTTTTTGAAATTGATTTTTTGAATAATTTTGAGTTTTTTTTTGCTATATTACATATTGTGCATCTGTAAAGTTGAAATTTTTAGGTATTTGTAATTTTGGGGGTTTTTTGTTAATAAAACTTGGTCAAATGCAGGTGCTTGAGTTAGCAGGAAACGCTGCAAGGGATAACAAGAAGACAAGAATTGTCCCGAGACACATCCAGTTGGCGGTGAGGAACGATGAGGAGTTGAGTAAGCTCCTTGGTGATGTCACTATTGCTAACGGTGGTGTGATGCCAAACATTCACAATCTGTTGCTTCCAAAGAAGGCTGCTGGATCTTCGAAGGCAGCTGTGGATGACGAGTAGAGAGATATGGATAGAGAATGGAAGGCGTATTTGGTGTTGTGATGTTTTAGAGTTTGAATGTAGTGGTTGTGATAGGATTTCAATTATATATGTTTATAAGTTTTAATTCAATCAATGAAATGGTCTAAGAATGGTTTTTATCATGATCTTGACGTGTCGTTATTACCGAATACTAACCGATTTTTCTAGGTTGGTTTAACATGGCATTGTAATATGACCAATTAGACTATCCGGTGTGGTCTTTGATATACAGATGAAATGGTGTATGTGGTAGGCGGTGCTGGCGGTGAACACCGTCCCGCTCATATTGGTGCCGCAGGTGGTGATTTTTTGTTGGTGAAATCACCGATGAATTTACCGATTTGTTTGACAATTTTTCAAACCAAAAATATTATTTTATTGAATATAACATAACGACTAGACTTTTTTTCCCTTTTGACTCAAACATTGTTACAGCTACAAAGAATTTTAAAAAAGATGCAGATGCAGAGAGAAGAAAGATGATGGTGAAGGAGTTTGGGAAGATGGGTGTTTGGGAATTAGGTATACCAGTATTTAATTAATTTTTTATTTAATTTCTAGTTTTAGTAATTTTAAATTAAATGAATGTAATTTTATTTTTATTTAGTTTTTAGTTATATTGATCTAAACGAATGTAATTTTGTTTTTATTTAGTTATATTAATTTAAATGAAAGTAATTTTATTTATATTTTGTTCATAGGTTTAGTCGCATTAATTTAATTTAAGTTATATAGATATTATAATTTTATTTGAAATTAGAGGGAAGTGGTGAATTATTGACCATTTCCTTGTTATTATATAAGAGAGTGAATTGAAGTGGAATATGACGTGTCACCCTAAAGTAAAAAGCAAAATGGCAACCACACTTTATAGTCTTTATTATATAAAAGCATATAATATTCATTCAACCAAGTATGAAGATTTATACTAAATTATATTTCATAAAGCCAGTTATGAACAACGACATACATACCTGGTTTATGTTTACAGAAAAACCAGTGGACTGATTGCAGACCGTTAAACTAAGCCTCCTTCTCTGGACCCTCGTCGTCTTTTTTCACACCCGTTTGCAAATCATCGTTTTCCAGTAACCCGAGTGAGACACCATCTTTCTTCTTCAGTGGTTTTATAGGAGCAGCCTCAATAATCAAGAAATCACGAACAACCGAAAACAATCTCAGCCCTTCATCTTTCCCAACATTTCCATGAAAGTAATCCATCCACTGTACTTTTCACAAGCGCCATTATTCTCCTCTTCTCTTCTCTTCTTCAACCATCCATGAAATATCCTTCACCACATTCTTCACAAAAGTCGATAAAATAAGCCAAAATTCATCAACTTCTGCATCCTCTGATTGTTCTTCCAAACTCTTCATATCCGTGTTCAAAGACTCTTGTGCTTTCACGAGCCCATTCGCAAGTTTAGTAACCGAATTACTTAACACATCAGCATCAATAAATGCTGCAATAATGTTCTTCTGCTTCTTCTTTAGAAGGTTCCAGAAGAAGATCTTCGCTTTTAATGGTGTGGATACTTGTATTACCACCATCTTTGGCGGCTCGGGCCACTCGTGTACCTTCACCCCTCATGATTTCTTGAACTACAAAATGTAAAAGAGTTGTTTTTCCATCAATTCCTTTCACATCCGAGAGTTTTAAAAGTGTGTCCAGTTTAAACGCTGTTGCACTGCCACGAAATGTTCCAACATTCATCCGGTTCCCGGTTTTCAAAACAGCTTCCAGTAGTTTGGAGAACAATCGGCTTTTTTTAAGCTCGGTACAAGCAGCCTGTGAAGTGAATGGGTTCAAATTGTCACTTCAACAAAAGTCAAAACTGTTTGAATGGATTTAGATGTAAAAAGTTCAAACCTCTAAAGTTTCGAAGGATTCTTTTATGAATAACAACGATTCTAGCCTTCTAAACGCGCACGGTATTTCAACTAGTTTTTTTAAAAATCTTTCTGCTGGTCCGAGACGACTAAGATCTCCATCATATACCCTTAATCTCATTTCTTCTTCATTAGTTGGTGCCATTTTTAGCAGAGTTTGAACAATTTCTATAGGTAGTTCGTTTCCTGAATAAGTTTTATAAAAAAGTTAGAAGGACGACATATTCAAAGGTTTAAAGTTAATAAAAGAATTAATTACCTTCTATAAGTGCAGCAGAAACTTCTTCAATTGTTACATTTAATGCTTTTAAAAGAATAGACAAGTTTTGTGCTTTCTTTGTATCGATAACTTGAATGAAAGGCATCTGCGGTTCTTTTGCTGGAGTGTTCTTGGTGTCATGATCCTTGTTCTTTCCATGTGGTGCTTGATAACCGAATAAACTTTCAATCGTTTCTTCATTGAACCTATTGATTAAAAGATTTTGTTATATTAACTTAATATCAAAGCGGTAAGATATTATAACTTACTGAAATGATCCTTGGTTGATTTTATCCCAAACCATTTGTTTATCAGGATTAGCCAAAACTTTATCCCAAAAGAACGGTTTTAGCTTAGTTTTAGAAGCATCGGTTGAATCAGTATGACGTAGCGGTCTGATGCTTGCACCAGACAGCCAAGGAGGCGGTGGGGCCCCAACTGAAGTCCTTCCAGGCATGGGCGGCGCTGGTGGTGGCGGTTTAGGTGCTGGTGTTGGCAGAGGGGGGGCTGGAGGAGCGGTGACGGGAGAGCGAGGAGCGGCGGCGGGAGAAGAAGCTGGAGAACCACCAGTGACAGGCTGCAGCTGGTGAGCCGAATCTTTCCCTCCAACTGGAGATCGTATAACAGATTCTGTCTTTTTGGTATGGTGTAAAGACGATTCTGCCCTTATAGCTCTAGGCTTCAGAGTATGTTGCTTTACCTTTGGAGTTGGAGGTTCTACATGTGGATCCAAAGACGCCTTCATTTGCAGACCAGAATCAACAGACACGTTCGTATCCGTCTGTCTGTTTGATTCATTTTCAATATTCTTGTGTTTACTCTTTGGTTTTAACAGTTTTTTAAAAACACCTGCAAAATATAACCGTATCAGACACACACATCGTTAAAAAATGAAAATAGCATTCAGTTTATAAGTTTAAGTTTACGTACCACTAGTAGATTTCTTTTTGGGAAGAGGCTTTTCGTCTTTTTTAATGGCAGGCAAACCTTTTTTCTTAGCATAACAATAAAAAGAAATGCCAGCAACACAAAGTGTGACGATTGCAGTAACGATTACAACAACAGAAACTATTGCAGGGCTAACGGTTTCAGCCAACCTGCGTCTTTCGGGTGCGTCACTAGGTTTGTTTAAAGAAGATAATAAATACTCTGTGTACCACTTTTCAGGAAGTTTATCTTTTCTGGATTTGGATAAAGTGATTTGTTTAGCTTTCAAACAATCTATTACAGTTTTCTTGACATGTGGATCTTCAATATCAATAGCTTTTAACAATCTTTCCTTTCCTATAAGGGTTGTGTCACTGTCACAGTATTGGAGATCTTGACAATATTCCATGGAAGAAACCAACTCTGCTCCACAGTTTTCCCATAATAATTCTGCCTGCAGACCAGAAAACGAGCACAGGATTTGACTTTATGTTGTTATTTATTACATAGCAAATGATGAATGTAAATCAGTTTTCACATATAGTAGTTCTCATTCAGTTCTGTTCTCACGTATTCATCTTGATAAATCAGCAAAACTATATGATTTGGTATAAAAGTTAACCAAAAGCAGCGGTTTATGCGATTATAAGTGATATTTGAAGGGCTGTAACCGAACAAGGCCTTGTTCATCTTCTTCCATTAAGCTTTTATTGGACAAGCAAAGGTTCACGAACAACTAACCAAACAATTTTTTTAGTTTGTGTTTGTTCACTAAGGAAATGAACTTGTTCATGAACAGTTCATGGACAAAAACGAATCAACACAAATGAGCACAAACAACTGTTGTTTTTATTTGGTTTGGCTAACCAAAAATAACCAGTGTCAACAGTTCAGTTTGGCTATCAAGTTTGTGTTGATATTTTCTCTAACATTTCATATTCATATGTTAATTTTACATATAGATTAATCACATAATCCTCATATATATTTGCTTAAATCTACATGATATTATTCATTTATTTGAGAAGTCATTAAAAAGTATTAAAAGAAAAACTTAGTGAACGAACATAAAAAAACCAAAGATTAACAAATATAAACGAACACATTATCGAACGCTCATGACACAATTGAACAAACATGACATCTGTTCGTTTAGTTAACCGAACAAAATTGCTTGTTCATGTTCGTTCACTTATTAAACGAACACACATAAACAAACTTCCTGCCAAAGGTTCGTTTCGTTTACAGCTCATGTTTCAGTAAGTATTCACACAGGTGTTTTCACAAACACCTGGTATGCACCTGGTCAAAGTATGAACAAAAGTAGAGTAGTGGTACCGTGTCGTCATCAATCGATTGGATCATTATCGACAAGAGGACGACGAGTACTATCTGAATTCAAAGCCTCTGCCAATAAAGAGTAATGTAAAATGATAATAACTGTCATCAATAACAGAATCACCATCATTTTGGCGCCCATTTTCCCTCAAAACATCAATTTCAATCATCTCGAGGGTTTAATTAAGAATAATTGAAATAATAATGTCATTGGCCAGCCAACAATCGATAATTAGGGCTTCGAATTGTGCTAACAAAAGCCCTAAAAAACACGATGCGGTGGTGGTAGTTAGTTAGTTATATTGAATGACAACGGTGAACGTTCACAAAATTAACGGTATTTCACGTCATTCCTACGTCACATATTGTCTTTTTAACAATAGTTTTTATTTTTCCAATTCACCGAAGCCTAGGGGTGCAAATGAACCGAGCCCGAATCCGACTATGCTCGAACTTGGCTTGTGTAATTTACACAAAGCTCGAGTTTGGCTCATTTTGAGCTCGATTTCAAAGCTCGGGCTTGACTAGTTTACTATTTATTAATTATTTTTTATATAATTATAATTATTTTATAAATATTTTTTTATTATAATTTTATGCATAAAATAATATTTATCATTTAGTTATTTTTATTTATTTTTTCATTATATTTTATATATTAATTAATACCTATTATATATATATATATATATATATAAAAGAGTTCAAATAAAAAACACTTAAAATAAAACTAACCACCTAAATATGACACTATACAATATAAATATGAAACAATACAAATATTTAGAAACTATCAATCTCAACCACTAGATCATAGATCCAATGGCCTAGATCTATTCTTATTCTTCTCACAAAAATATTGTTTTTTACATTAACCCTACCATATATATATATATATATACATATATATATATATATATACATATATATATATATATATATATATATATATATATATATATATATATATTTAACGATATATATAAATTGCAGGCTCGTTTAGGCTCGCGAACCGGCTTGAGCTCGGTCTCGTTTGTTAAATGAGCTTATTTTTAGGCTCGAGCTCATGCTCGGGCTTGATTAAGCTCGGCTCGATCGAGCTTTTTAACGAGCCGATCTCGAGTAGCTTGGCGCATTTGCACCCCTACGTAAGCCTTAATGAAATGGGGTTGCGTTTGTTAAAAATAATAAATAAATAAGGAGTGAATGAATGTAAGCCTGGTTGTTGAGTCGTATTTATACAATCATACTTTTATAGTGATGGATGAAGTATGACATCTATACTATATATAATACATCAAACAAGAGCAAATTAAGACACTCATTTTTAAGTAATTTACAATACTTAAAACATGAATTACATATGCAATTAAGGGTAAACTTGTCTTTTAAACACAATTCAATCAACTTACAAGTTTGCCCCCTCATCTTTAACCATATCATGTTTTTAGTTTCAACTTTAAACTAAATTCTCACCCACGATTTTTAAACGACAATAAGTTTTTCATACGTTAATATTTATGTAAAAATATTGCACCATAAAAATGAGTATTTTATTCTCTTTAATTTGTATATAATATTATTATAATTTTTCAATTAAAAAAATTAATATGTTACGTAGGGGTGTTCAGTGCCAGTTTTGATTGTTTTTAAACGAAAACTAAACCATTAAAAATTGAAACCAAACTATTATTAAAGGTCTGGTTCTGGTTTGGTTTAAGAGTTTAAGCTTTGATAATAAAATTTGCTTAAAATGATTATTAATATAACCGTATCATCAATTCCAACTAAGTCAAAATATGTTACTTGAAAGGATAAATGAAGTAAAAAAAAAGGACTGAAAGTAAACAATCCAACCGTAAAACCAAGCCGATGACCAGTTTCAAGGTTTTAAACCGAACCATGAACACTCATAATTGTTACGTAATTAATAGAGTCCGCATCCAAAGACCCGCTGCATCGCGCGGACACTCGTCTAGTAGTATTTCATGTATTCATTGTTCATAATCCTTTTAGTGTTGGGCACGACTTGCTTTCTCCGACACAATGCCTCGCACAGCAGCACAAGGCGTGGCTTGGGTAATGTCTTGTTGGCAGGGGCGGACCCACATAGTGTGGATCGGGGTCCCGGGACACCAATGTTTTTTAAAAATTTATTAGAAGCGGTATATTAAATTTTTTGAGAACCCCATAAGATTTAATACTTGGAACCCATACTATTAATGTTGATGTGGTCTGGTGGAAAGTCCCTTGTTTTATCTTTGAAAGGTCATGGGTTCAAGTCTTACAAGGCTCAGTTTTTGGTTTTTTGTGTTAATTTTTAGTGTTAATCAATCATTTGATTGCTAATGTTGCAATGATAACTTTGGAAACATTCAAACACCTCTAAAATACATATCATTGTTTTCAACTTTATGCATGGTTTTCTTTAGAAACATTCAAACACTTTAAAATATCAGTTTTATTTTTCACTAGTTTAAGTTAATGGTTTTCAACACATGCTTATGAAAGGGTGGATCTAGGTTTTATCTCAAAAATGTTTAAGAAAGGGAAAACAAAGTGTTTATGTGTCAACCCGACCCATTTTGACCCGTTCAGGTAGTGATGATTGAAAAGAAAGTTTTATTATGATATTGTTTTTTATTATGTTCTTCGCCTCGACCCGACCTGAACAACGACCGACCCGAAAAATTTGAACACCGAAAATATGGGACCCCATTGGCAAAAAATCCTGGGTCCGCCACTGCTTGTTGGAGCCATACTTTGTGTCAGACTCACTAGGACTTGGTCTGATGCCTAGTAATCCAGACAAGGGACCCTGCTAGCCGAAAAGTATTTGTCTCGGTCAGACTATCATCCCTAGGGACTCTTGGTATGAAACATGGTCTGAGGGTGTCGGGTGTGACCAGTCCAGATCCGACACCCGTCATCAGCCCTTATTTAACAGCGAAACAACATTGAAGTATAAACATACATTAGGAGATAGACACCAAAGGAACAAGTTCAAGGGGTGTGAATCATTTGATATGTAAACGATCCATGTAAACAAACTCTAATTGATCTCTATAATAATATTTGAAACCGAGAGCTTGATCTTGTTGAACCCCGCCTAGCGTTCCATATAAACCGAATAAACAAGGGCATGAACGCAATTCCGACTAGCTTTATAAGATGAAAATGATCCATTGTAATTCATATGTTGATTAAGACTAGACATTATTGAATACATCATAAACGAACTATTCATCAATCTTGCTTTGTATCTCTTTCGAACAAAGAAACAAATTTAAGTTCTGAAGAAGAAATTGATATCCGCATGATGTTCTAATAGCCTGAACAAGACACTAAACTAATAACAAAAACATGCACTTGGTACTTTGTAGTTAGTGCCACTACTAATATTATTATCTGTATTTATAAGTGATTTGTAATATTATGAAACATCGTTGGGGATGTAGCTCAGATGGTAGAGCGCTCGCTTAGCATGCGAGAGGTACGGGGATCGATACCCCGCATCTCCATTTTTTTTACTTTTTTCATCGACGGCAACAAACGCATATCAAGATACACACCTTTTAATGGATCACAAATTATTGTTTAACACGAACAAGATGTTGTTACAAGTTTCGGCGATCTATATGTAGGCAAAACAGTGATGTTAAGTTTGACGTTATACAAACAGATTATACGAGGGAAGTGGTCATTTTTTGCTATGAGAGGGGCAATCCGGGCAGCCAGTAGACCTGTAAACGAACACTAACAAGGGCATGTTCGTGTTCGTTCATTTAACTTTACACGAACACAACATATATTTTGTGTTTATGTTCGTTTGTTTAACTTCTAAACGAACAGTTCACGAACATAAGTGAACACAAATGAACAAATATAAAACCATTAACTAGATGACTCTTCAAGATAAATTTAATTATTTTCTATTAATATGTAAACGAACATAAATAAATGGACATAAATAAACAAACATAATCGAGTGTTCACGAACATAAATGAACAAACATAATTAAGCGAACACAATTTTTTTTATTCATGTTCGTTCATTTATTAAATAAACGAACATAAACGAACTTCCCGCTGAACAGTTCACCGAACGTTTGGTTCATTACAGGCCTACGGGCAGGTACCACATGAAGACATTTTTTAAGAGCATCCGTTGGAGATGCTCTAATCTCGCACGTTCTGAACTTTCTAAAACATACATTTTATCAACAATTATATATGAATATTGACGAGTAATTACAAGTTTCGAAGATTCATAGGTACGAAAAACATTCGATAAATTCATATAAACCAGTATACAAAAATTCATTTAAAATTGTTCAGATACATTTTAATCCCATGAAACACTTCAAGCCATTCTAGTCATAACTTCTTGAAGAATAACCGTCGTGTCCTTATACAACGACTCTGTTTGAGGAAGATCTTGTTGTTTCACCGCGTCTTCTAGCTACAAACCAACCACAAACATATCACAAACCAAATACATTTTTAACCAAATTTATTTTATCATACATACCTTTTCGACGGTATTGAACAACCTATTAGCGAGATCAAGGAGCGGTGGCTTATCGTCGGGTGTGGCAGCCGAGATGACTTTATCAAAGTCAAAATACATAAATGTTGACTTTAGTCTTAAATACTTTCTAACATAGTTCCATGCATCTTTCCCTATTAAGTCTCTCAATGCAAGAAGGTCAAACGCGTACTTCTTTAGTCGAAATTGCCTTCCTTTCGTCCCGATATCCGCTATATACACGCCCGTTTTGAGAAACGACCGCGTACCCGTTTCCACATTGTCAATCACTACAACAAGTAAAGATTTCATCATAAGATTGACCATCACTGGAAAGTCAAACCTAAAGATTTTGTAACTCGAAACTCGATCCGAATCGTTAACCATTTTCAAATTTCTTGATGGTTAATTAAACTACATACTAATTAGCATCAAACAAAAAAAATATTTGTTACTATTTTACATTACATTGCTTAATAATTTAGAATCAAAACGTGACAAGTTTGACCTTAAAAAGTCAGTCTAAGTCAAATGTATCGAGAGAGGGAAGCTATAGAATTACTATTATCCGCCTGTGGTATCGGTATAGGTCCAGTGAGCCAGAACCCGTTGTCTTCGGCTAGAGAAACCGCAACATTAGAATTGGTAAACAGTCCAATGGTGCCAAGGCCTAATGCTAGTCTTCTAGTTGGTTTTAATGAGTCAGTTCGGGTTTCATTCGCCTTGTTTCCGGTCAAACTGGCAGCCGCTACATCAGTTCGGGACACCCTGTCGCCCGAAAGCTTCGGAGTGGCCGGAAAAGTGGTGAAAATTTGGTGCAAGTTTGCTGTTGGAGCCATGGTTGTAGTGAGTAAAAGAGTTGATAAGAGTGTTATGTGTTTTGTTATGTGTTGGATACTTGGATGGAATGTTGGTTGGAGTTAGTTACTAGCCACCAAATAGATATCCTAAACTGAGGGTATTTTTGTAATTTACAAACATGAATTTTTTTATCTTTTTTTTTTGTTATCCTGAACATCTTTGTTTTTTTATGTTTGGATATATAAAAATTTTTAGAGTTAGGCATTTATAAAGAAACAATTTCCCATATTCTATTAAGATGTTATTTACTAAATATTATTAACTACAACTTTAACCTTTATTCTTTTATATGTAACTAGTTTTTATCCCCCGTATTACGGGGTTGATTTATATTATTTGTATCTAATATTTATTTATTTTTTGAATTTTTATTTTTTTATTGTATGAAAGGTAATAATATATTTATGTTTTGATGATAAATTGTTTCACATATATATGAGATGTTATAACCCGGTTTAAAAAGTATATGGGTTTGATGAGACCCAAGACCCGTTTATTTTTTTACTATAAAATTGGTTTTTTAATTATAAATAATATATATCTTTTTTTTAAATAAATCATATATTAATTTTTAGTATATCCCTACTTTATAGAATTTTTATATTAATATTTGGTGAGATTTTTTTTAATTTAATGAGATGTTATAACCCGTTTAACAAATATCTGAGTTTGATGAGACTCATACCTGTGAATTCGAGTCAAATGCATGAGAAGCCTCCATTTAAAAATCAAGCAAATCTAGTGACTCCAAAAAAAGGGGAAGCGACCATATCGCGACACGTAGGATTTTTATGTTTTTGTTTATATATATCATAGATAAATGGTTTTGTTTTTCTTAAAACTAGCGAGAAAATAGCTGCACGTTGAGAGGAGCGTAAAGTTCTTTGGTTTTGATGTACTCGTTAAAGTAAGTGAAAGAGAACACAAAAGCTATAGTTATAATATAACCAAAATGATATTAAAACATTTTTTAGTATGTGACGGTCAAACCTGCGCGCTACGACGGGTAACAATGAAAAGATAAACTCCCAAAAAATATAATGTGTTTGGTTATTTGATTAAGTTAATATTTGACTTAAATTAAAAAAAAAACAAAAAAGAAATAAAACATAGGAATAATTTAAATAAAATAATCAAAAAGATAAATATAAGGATACTTGTAAATTACTGTTTTTCTAACGACTAACAAATAATTTTATTAAAAAACCGAGTCCAACAAGAAACTAAACCCGCAACACCCGAGCAACCATCAAAGCATAACACAAACAGAACCGGGACGACACAACTACATTTTGAAACCCAACCATGAACAAATCCTCCGAGAAATTGCAAGCGTTCTCGACCTATTCCGAATCCATAAAAACCGTCCACTTTTATTTTCTTCAATACCCTATCTAGATTAGCTGATTTCCGATTAAAGACCAAATCATTTCTAGTTTTCCATACACGTCAAATTGATCCGAACTTGTAACTTACTATGCATCAAGCTTTTAATTAATGAAGGTATAAATGTTTTAACTTATAATTGCATGTCTAAGGATAACTATCAACGTAACAACCTATCAAGTATCAAACATGTTTGGTTTCCTTGTACGTCACGTTGATTGATAAGGTTTAAGGTCACGTGATGCTTTTGGTTGCTTCTTTTAAGATATCATGTCTTTTTAGACTTTATGTTAAGAATATTAGTTAAACATTTTTATATTTCTTAAAACAAATGAATTTGCAATTAAAACAATGTTTAAAAAATTATAATATCATTTATATAATTTTTTTTATGTATTTGGATCAAATATTTATGTAGTTATTGTCACAAAGAAATCGCCACCATTGACGATATACAATAAAATAATAATATATTCTCTTATCTACTTTTAACTCATGTATCATACATAATTTTTAGGCTGAGTGCAGTGGGCGATAATCAAGGATTCAAGGGACGATTTTTGTGTGGAACACCCGCTCCCCCACTGCGACAAACGGCGCGATAAGCGCGGGGGGGGGGGGGTGAGTTTCCGTCCCTTAAACATCCTTTTGTTTTACCACTATACCCCTAAAATAAAAACCCACATTTTACTGACTATGTGTCATATGACACAAAACGTTCTATTTTGTAGCCCCTTAGTGAAATGACTCTCATATATCACTTTTTTTCATCATATATCAATAAGAGAATATAGATTTTGCTCATTAAGTCTTTACCGTTACGTATTACATCTTAATCTTCACGTATCTAGAAATCTTTATTCTTGTTTTAACACGTGGATATTAGACATATATGTAATCTAATTTCATACACATGCTTGGAGATCACCATGGATTAATTTTATCGATCACGGAATCCAAACATAATTTCACAACACGACATATGTCACTTTCTAGTCGCAAGTTTTCTTAACACGTGACAAAAAACGATGCATTATACGCACTTTGTTTCTCTATTCTTAAAGGCTTCCTCGCCTCGAACTTAAACGCGCGTTGTAAAAAGGTTGTTTTATAAGTTATTACATAGCATAAGCTTTCAAGACCAAAAACAACACTAAAATGATCAAATGATATGATGATGGAATCATGTTACAACTAATCATTTAGAGGTTATTTACACAAAGTCATGAAAACAACACAATCCACAAGTTCATGTAAGAAGCTCTTTCACTGTTCTTTACATTAGAAACCTAATCCATCATATAAATTTATAAACTTTGTGCCTACAAAATAAACACAAAAAAACATAAATGTTTATCATCAACATTATGTTCATTCGAGTTTCGCAAAAAACAAGCATACATGACATCACATTTTTTCGTATCAACTTATACGGATGAAAATTCCTCAGAGCCGTCTACGAGAATCGTGAAAAATTTTGGGCCAAAGGCGAAAAAAATTGGGCCTTAAACTAGTTGAGTAATTTAAAAAATTGGGTTTAAACATTAAGAATACATATTTTTTTCACAAAGATATATATAATTTAAATAAAAAATCGGGCCTATCAGGGTAGGTCAACCACCCGGCCCTGCCTCGTAGCTGGCCTTGCAATCCGTCTACGTAAAACACAAGCTCATGACATAATAACATCTTATATCTTATAAACTACTCTGTCACAAACTCGAACATGTTTACCTTAAAAAATTAATATATTAATATGTATAAAAAAATAAAAAAATATATTTAAGGGTCAACCCAAACACATTTTGACTCAACTTAACCTTTTACCATTTACCCAAACCGACCCACCTGCTTTGACCCGTCTTAAATTAACCCGTTACCTGATCCACCCGTTCAGCTCGTATGAGCACATACCATTTTTGACCCGTAACCTAAAAGAGCGCCAAAGTTTAAAAAATAACCTTACCTTTTAATCAAACTCTGCACCTTGATCTTCGAAGTGGTTCTCGAGTTTCTGACCTATGTCACTATTTACAAGCTCCGAACGGGTCCCACTCACCGAGTGTTGTATATTATCTACAGTCTCCGGTCGAGTGTGAGATACTGGACAGCTGTCACTATTTACAACGCCATCATCCTCCCCCGTTTCTTCATCGCCCTTCTCAAGTCCACCCTCGGTTTCCGTTCTGGGCTCGTGTGTAACAAACTTCTCGTGTTCATCTAACACGTTATTGTCGTTATTGTTGTTGTTGTCATCTAAAGCGGGAACGCTGAATATAACGCGTAAAACATTAAAACCTCTTTAAATCATAAATAAAAAGATATATTATTTACCTTGTGGTTTGAACTTTCGGTTCTCGAAGATAATCAACAGCAGGAATCAAATATGTAGATTTAACTTCAACCGTGCGAGTTGGAATATTCTCTATCTCCGACACGTTAATAAGATCATCATCTATCGTTAAAGACTGAAAACAAATCTGCAAAATACAACAAATTTAGAAATAAAAATTAATGGTTCATAAACATAGGGTGAGGAATTGAGAACTTAAAGAACCATTTTGAGCAAAAAAAAAAAAAAAAAAACCTTTAAAAAAATTTATAAAACAAAAAAAACGAAAATTTAAAAAGTAAAAAAATCAAAAAAAAATATTTTTCATCCAAAAAAAAACCTTAATTATACACATATGTATATTTTTATTTAATCTCGATTTACATAATGTACACATATGTATATTATCATTTATCTTAATTGTGCATATGTGTATAAAGAATAACTTGTATAAAATTAAAAACTACGTATTATACCTATATGTATAATTTTGCTAAACCGATTTTTTTTTTAATTTTCTTTATGAAACCGGGATGAAAAATAAAATTTTTTGATTTTTTTACTTTTTTTCTTTATTTTTTTTAAAAAGAATTTTTTTTGTGATCCAAAATGGTTCTCAAAGTTCTCAATTTCAAAATGGTTCGAACATGATCCTAATCCTATATAATATTAATGAAATGATCTGCACCTGCGGTTTTGCCCATAACGGGGTCTGTAACGCGTGCATCTGTAACTCCGCTTCCGAAATATAAACATGGTTTCTCTCCTCAGCATTAACACTTTCTTTCTTGATTTTACTCGCACCTTCAAAACAATCGGTTTTCTCGGGAAACACTTTTCTATTATCTATATGCGCATTCTCGCCATAAATGTCAATATATTCTTCCCGTTCTCGTTCCCTTCGGTTCTGTTTATTAAAAATATGCCACTTCTGAATCGGGTCAACGGTCAACTTTAAACTATTATCCAGTGACGATTCATACACGCTATCCACTTCAGATGATACCCGCAATGCATACTGTATCACCGAACCAGAAGACGAAAAAACTAGCATATAGTAGTTCGAAAATGCGGGACCCGGGTTTCCCGAATCTAAATCCGGGTCATTTTTACCCTTGCATTTATGAAAAGTAGATGCAATAACCGCCGACCCGTTGACCATGTTTCTCCACACGCTGTTTCCACTTCGTATTCGGCCAACAGCCGAGAGTGTAACAGGCGGCTTACTGGCAGCATCGTACGCGTATTCTTCACCGGATTGCATACTAACCGGGCCCCCGGTTGGAGATACAGCAAAAAGATGACTCGTGCCACGTGAAGAACTTATAGTGATCCAACGGCTGTCAAAACTAAAACTTATGTCCTGTATAACCGCGTTTGTAAACCCGCGTTGAAGCCTGTAAAGATGCGTATATGACGCGCCGTTAGCGGGCCCCGGTCCGATACGGAAAACGTTAAAACTATGACCGTGAACCGAAGCTGTTACTAATAAAATACCACTTGGGTCGAAACATAACGATGCAACCGGACTATCGTGCGCCTTAAACTGAGCGATAACCGATTTGCTCATAACATCTCTCACAATCACCTGACAAAAAAAACATTTTATTAACTTCAACGAATTAAAGACAAGGGTAAAATGGTCATTTTAATAAATTTGAACATATACCATTCCGATATTCTCGGTATCAGGTAACCGGCCCGTGTCATTTACTTGCTGTGAAATATTCCCGTCGGGTAAATAATATCTGGAAAGCTTCTTATACCCGATATCGCCGAGTGTAACAATCCCGACAGCTAGCTGCTTGCTCGATTGTTTTGCATAATGTGCAACAATGCTTCCGTTTGAGCCCGAAGTAGTCAAACTTTTCGGGCCCGTAAGATGTTGCGGGCTGACACACGTGTTTGGTGATGTCACCATGCTACCACTGTAAGCCATCCATCTCGGGCCCATAGCAAGCGGGCCCAGCCCGATACTCTCAAATCGCGACGAGCTTGTTGCTACAGGGTTAGTAAGAATCGTGTACTCCCGTTCCAATGTTGCAGCATCAAAACAATGTATTTGTGCAGCTTGTAAAACCGCAACAATGCGGGAACTGCATCGTACCGAGTAAACAACTGATCTGAACTTCAGTTCTTTTATATACGATCGGGATTTAAACGAGTAGAACCATACGACAGTCGGCATATACCCACTGTTTATGTTACCATCGGAAACACTGGGCCCGCCACAAAGTACCAGTAGCGGGTGATCATTTGGTTTTGCGAGTATTTGCATAAACGAAACGGGCCCGTCGAACCGTGAGACTATGTTGCGAACGTTGTTTGCGTATTCGACATCCCATACTTGGAAACCGTGTTGATACCCGAGTAATAACACACGGTGTGAGGTACCGTCTTCACATGACAGCTTGTCAAACCCGGCCCATAGCACCTTTTGTTAAAAAAACATAAAAAGAGTAACGGGTCAATTTGGGTGAATATTTTTGCATACGGGTCCATTTGGTTTAACTCAAATTGTACAACGGGTCAATTTGGGTCTAGTCAAATTATTCAACGAGTCAAAACGAGTTACTCTTATACAACTTGCTAACTTAAAACGGGTTGAAATGGGTCAACCGTCAACGCCCCTCGCAAAACTCAGGGTTAACCCATTTTGAATTTTTTTCATTTCAACCCGGGCTTACTTTTATCGGAACCGATTTTGACCCGAACCATATTAATACTTTTTGGAACGGATTATACCCAAACCAAACCGATACCTTTTAAATAGTTTATCTTACTAAAACGGGTTAACTTTGACCCGAAAAAAAATTGATACTTTTTAAAGAAGACATACTTGACCCAAACCATGAAACCATATTAATACTTTTTAAAAAACGTGTTATTTTGACCCGAACCAAATTAATACTTATAAAAACTGGTTATTTTGACCCGAACCAAATTAATACTTTTAAAAAAAGACATATTTGACCCAAACCATATTAATACTTTTTAAATCACGTTATTCAGACCCGATTACCCGAACCAAATTAAAAATTTTTAAAACATGTCATTCTGAACCATATTAATACTTACGGGTTATTTTGACCCGAACCAAATTAATTCTTTTAAAGACGGGTTATTTTGACCCAAACCAAATTAATACTTTTAAAGACGGTTTATTTTGACCCGAACCAAATTAATTCTTTTAAAGACGGTTTATATTGACCCGAACCAAATTAATTATTTTAAAGACGGTTTATTTTGACCCGAACCAAATTAATACTTTTAAAGACGGGTTATTCTGACCCGAACCAAATTAATACTTTTAAAGACGATTTATTTTGACCCGAACCAAATTAATTCTTTTAAAGACGGTTTATTTTGACCTGAACCAAATTAATACTTTTAAAGACGGTTTATTCTGACCCGAAACAAATTAATACTTTTAAAGACGGTTTATTCTGACCCGAACCAAATTAATACTTTTAAAGGTGGGTTATTTTGACCCGAACCAAATTAATTCTTTTAAAGACGGTTTATATTGACCCGAACCAAATTAATTTTTTTAAAGACAGGTTATATTGACCCGAACCAAATTAATTCTTTTAAATACGGTTTATTTTGACCCGAACCAAATTAATTCTTTTAAAGACGGTTTATTTTGACCCGAACCAAATTGATACTTTTAAAGACGGGTTATTCTGACCCGAACCAAATTAATTCTTTTAAAGACGGGTTATTCTGACCCGAACCAAATTGATTCTTTTAAAGCCGGTTTATTCTGACCCGAACCAAATTAATACTTTTAAAGACGGGTTATTTTGACCCGAACCAAATTAATTCTTTTAAAGACGGTTTATATTGACCCGAACCAAATTAATACTTTTAAAGACAGTTTATATTGACCCGAACCAAATTGATTCTTTTAAAGACGATTTATGTTGACCCGAACCAAACTAATACTTTTAAAGACGGGTTATTTTGACCCGAACCAAATTAATACTTCTAAAGACAGGTTACTTTGACCCGAACCAAATTAATACTTTTAAAGACGGTTTACTTTGAACCGAACCAAATTAATTCTTTTAAAGACGGTTTATTTTGACCCGAACCAAATTAATACTTTTAAAGACGGGTTATTTTGACCCGAACCAAATTAATACTTTTTCAAAAAAAAATATTCGACCCAAACCCGTTTTGCCCATTTTCCCTATAACCCGTTTGACCCATGACCCGACCCGACCCGTTTTCCTAATCTTACACATTCATCAAGATTCCTACACCTAACTAACTAAACAAAAATCCTTTCCAAATTCCAACAAATAAACTAACTAACCTGATCATGACCCGAATCCGAATCCCGGTCAACAATCGCAGACGAGGCAGCCGACCGAACAGTCGATGCAACCGTGGATGCACCCGATGACACAATCCTCAAATAACTTGAAAACGAACGAATCGAACTCGGTATAATTCCATTATTATTATTATTATTACCACTGTTTCTTTGCTTCTGATCAATCTTCCTCATCACCAAAATAACAATAATAATCCAAGAATGAATCAAACAGAAAACATAATAGAAATTAGAAACCTTGTTTCCTAAGATAAAACAACGTATTGAAATCAAAGACGACAAGAACAAAGAAACAAATATTTATAGATAGATGTTTTATTTACAAGGCAAAGAAAGAATAATAAAAGGGGAAATGAAAATGTTAGGGTTTTGTGGGTAAGATGTATATATATTAATTAATAAACAAGTAATGGTTATATAGTTATTATTATTATTATTATTATTATTATTATTATTATTATTATTATAGGATGAAGATGAAAGCAACGGATAGTAGTTGAGAAATGGATAACAATTTAAGGAAGAAAGAAAATAAGAGAGTTTGATTTTTACGGAATTTAATTTTATTTAATTCAATAGAAAGAGAAGAACAAAGACTGCACCCACACGTATATATATAGTTAGTTTTAAACTTAAGTTATGTTTTTTTTATTATTATTTTGACTGTGTTGTACAATGTAAATCATCATTTTTTAAGTGTCGGTATTGTACCGTTATCGAAAATACTAATACAAGTTTTCAAGAAAACAAGCGACTGATATTGTATAAATTTTATTATCACGTTACCTATTTTGGTTACTTTTTTTCTTAATCTTTGTTGATCTTGTTACTGCTAGTACTGTTACGGGTACATTTTCAACCCTTTCATAAACTTTAATACCTGGTTTGGTTTGATATTTTCAGCTAGCGATGAGATCGGTATTGAAAATATTGATATTGGTTTTCTATAAAAGTGGGTACTGCTTTGATATAATATAGATACTTGTTATAAGATATTCATTTTTAATAAGTGTGGGTACCGTACCCGTATGGGCACCGAAAATACATATATCGAATTTCTGGAAAAGTGAGTATCGGATATATAGGTATGTTATCAGTATAGTAATTGTACTTGGTACCAAATGCACATTTCTAGGCGAAATAATTAAATTCAAGTTTTTCAAAACATAAATTATAGATAAAAATGCATGGATTTTAAATCGGATGATTCGGTTAATTTACTTAATTTGGCGTTTCAGTACGTTTCAATGGTTTATAAACACAGTTCGATACATTTCAACGGTTTATGTACACCTACAGTTGAGCCCATCAAAATGTACCTATTTTGATATAGGGATGATACATCAAGTATAAAGTTTTTAAAATGTTATGATTATGTGGTCTTTTTCTACAACTAATCCTCAAACATGAATCTCTTCCTTTCGAGTCTCAAGGTGTAACTTCGGTCTTCGGGGCGCTTATGAAGTAGGAACCATCGTGTGTAGAATTAAGTGTAGTGGTTACGAAGAGTTGGTTATAGTTTGATGTGTGTGGTTAGAGAGTAGATTGTTGTTTAAGTTTAGGTCACTCACTTTCATCCATTTTTGGCATATTACATGAAAATATACTTTTAATAAACACATTAGCAACAATAATTAATAACACAATAAAAACACTTTAAAGCTTAACTAAAACTATAAACCTAATCAAGATACTCATTTTGAAGTGTCAAAATAAATCCATTATAATTGTTATGTAATATGTAATAACCTAATTAGGACTAAAAGTTGAAAAATGTTAAGGGTTGGAAACTTAAGTGTATATTCTTGTGACCAAGTTCAAAGTAAAGGAACCAGGGGACCAATTTTGTATACTTTTAATTAAAGTTAAACCTAAAAGGGATAACCAACATATAAGAAAATATCAGAAGAAATGATATTTATTGATGGAAAGGAAAATTGTAAATTCCAATTGAAAATAGGAATATTTAACAAGTTAAAGTAAAGGAAATATAATCAAAATGTTCATTTAACCGGCCTGTATCACTGATTCCTATGTCCACTCTAAAATTCGTTTTCCAAATATAAAATTAAACGTAAAAATAAACTGAAAAATTGTTTCTAAGGCCATGTGATATACATTTATGCCCCTTAACTATGTCATCCACTTTACCAGTTTTTACTCTATCTCACTTAAAGAATATAGTTTAATCCAACTTAACCCCTCTTAATTTAATTTAAAACTAGTCATTTTAAAATCAGATAACATGTTAATCCATCTTGCCTTTAACGCCTCTTAACCTATGAAACAAGTGACGTGCCACTCATTAGTCTTTGTCAAATCAGCTTTAACACACTAAAAGTTAAGATATTACACGATATTTATGGACGATTTCAAGGCCTAATTTGTGTAGTTGGGTCCATTAAACCACATGTTTTGTGCGGTTTAGAAGCTTCCGGTTCGGTTGAATACGTCAGCCGGCCGACAATGATACGTGTTGGGTTGGCATGTAACTTGGGTACCAAGTTTCAAAGCAGTTAACTAATACGACACGCTACATCATCAACCAGCAATGTTTCTTATAATATAATCATAATCATACATAACCATTAACCACCCACATGGCCACGTGTCATTTAATTTCCATTTTTTTTAAGTTTATTTTTATGTGTTAACAATAGTTTATAATTTTGTATCTAAGGCTTTAAGCTAATTTGTGTCAAGTTTGATACAAAACTTGATGAACTAGAACTGGTTACAATGTTTATAACCGTTTGAAGTTTAAACTGATCGGATCGACGGATACTGTAAACTTTTGTACAAGAGGTATAATACGGATTGAAGATAGGCGGCGGTGGTGGGGTGATGCGGCGTGACAGGAGTGAATATGAGAAGCCAGAGCTGTATATGGGAGGCGGAAGTTGATTCCCGATGTCACAAAGCATTCAAAAATCAAAATTAACCAACTAGGATTAGATTTTATTTGGTTTCAATTTCTTTTTTTCTATTATTATATGATCATTATATTTTCATTTAACTAAAAAAAAGATCCAGTTACAACAAAGAGACAGGTAAGCGGGCAACAAGCTGCGCCGCCACCCCATTTTAAATAGCAAAACCGATCCTAATTGGTTTGGGATTGAGTTTGAAGTTTTAGATTAAAACAAGAAAATGGCTGTTTATTACAATGGGACGGTGGGCCTTAGCCTGCTTCTATAACAAGAAAATTGGGTTATTTATTACACCGATTGAGTTGAAATTAATACGGTTTGGTTTAACAGTTTAAGATTCTATAACTGAAAATCTGCCTATGAGTTCAAATCCAACTAAATTAGTTTGTCCGGTTGTGTTGGAATTAATAAGTTTGATTAAACAGTTTAGGATTATGTAATTGTGAATCTGTCTATGAGTCCAAACCGGACTAAATCAATTTTCGGTTGAGTTGAAATTAATACGGTTTGGTTTACAGTTTAGGATTGAAAAACCTATTCACGGTTTGGAACCGACAAGTTAAACTAAACCAGCCGAGATGCTAATGTATTTTATCTATATATTTAACAACAAAAAAAATAAATAAATAAATAAATAAAGGTCACATACATGAGCTTAACTATAAATTTATATAACCCGTATGATGCACTATTTCAACCCATTTACTGCTCTTAAGTTTTCTCACCTTTAATACATAAACCATTTAATACGTAAACAGTTGTTACGTGTTGTGTCGTATCGACCCATTTAAATTTGTGTTGTGTTTCGAGTCAACTCATTTTACGTTCATTTACGAATATGATTAATATCTAGTAGCTTAATAATAACCTAGAGAATCAGTTACTCTTATTCATATAAAACATTTTAATAATTTTGTGATAGATCTAATTGTTTTTTTTTTTTTTGTATTTATCTCTCATTTCCAGATAACAAAGTTAGGTTCACAGATTTTGCTTAAGATGAGAATAAACGAATGGATATAATAAGGGAATAGACGGTTAGGACTAGTAGAATATAAATACTGGAAGTGAAGAGTGGATAAAAATATTTTTAAAGTAATTAGTTTAATTTTTAAAAGTTAATAGGTATATGAAAAATTATGAATCAAAGTATTTAACTTTAAAATTTGACACTTCTTATCTCTAAATCAAAATATTAACTTATATAAAATTTTTAAACGGGTTAACAGGTCAACCCACTTTTTGACGGGTCAGGGTCGGGTTGACCCATTTTTTAGACGGTTCGGGTTGACCTATTTAATAAAACGGGTCGTGTCAGCCGACCAAAAACCTATATTTTTTCGTGTCAGGTTTCGGGTCGTGTCAGCCGACCAAAATCCTATATTTTTTCGTGTCGGGTTTCGGGTCGTGTCAACAGCCGTATATTCAAGTAATGAAGTAAATAAAAACGGATCAAGATATGTAATTTTTATTCAGATGGAAATTACTATATTAGCACTAACTATTGGCATGCTATATGTTTTTTTTACTTGCTTTTCATTTACAAAATAATAACATTTTAAATTTAAACTTTATACTATTCCAATAATTATATTTCTTTTAATAATTAACGATTTTACTTGTGATAACTGATTAACATTTATATATGATCAATTTTATTTGGTTTAGTGGTTCACCTATAACCTATTATGAACAATGTGTCAACCCAAACAAGCCACTTAATTGCTTATGGTTAGATAGTCATTATGTGTAAACTCATCTTGTATCCACTTTTCGATCGTTTCATAATATTGTGTTTACGTTAAGATGGATCCAAACGAACGACAGCGATGGTGATGAGCAACATACAGCTGGTGAAGGAGATGTTGAGCAGAAAGATGAGTATAAGGTTGAGCAACGATCCATCAATTGTGTGTAGGTGGTCCAACAACGATGTGTGTCGTGTGATGGTGGCCCGGGTTGAGACTTAGAGAGTAACAAGGGATTGTTGGTTTCAGGATGGAGACTGACTCATACAAATATACAATACATGTTACATCCCAAAGTTAAATTATGTTCTCAAAACTTTCATTATAAGTTTTAATGAAAACAACCCTATAAGTTTATTTAAGGTTTTATGTATTTAAAATATTTCACTTTAAAAATAACCACTTAGACAGTTAATAATAATAATAATAATAATAATAATAATAATAATAATAATAATAATAAGTTTCGGATAAAACTTTGTCTTTAAAATAGTGAGTTTCAAGTCCTTTAGTTATTAAAAAAGTGTAATATAGAAGTAGTGGTAGAGAGTGTGTGAGTTGTCGTTATAAATATAAAACATATTTAATAATAAGGAAATAAAATGCTATTACTTTTGTCACTTTTTAATAATCACATGTTCAAATTGCAAGTAACTCGTATCCAAACTCTTAAACGTCAACTACGGTGAATACATTCTATTTGGTGTATGGTACTAGAGGTATTACTCCGGGTGGTAATTCGTGTCGACTTCAAGTTAACAGATTAATGCAACCCAATCTAAACACAAACCGATTACTTAACTGTGTTGAAAAGTTGAACCCTAATACATACACGTGTAACCCAAACACAACCTTGATTATCTCAGCTGGTCAAACGAGCTGACAGGTTAAATACTTAAATTAAATGTATTATGATAGACGGATTGTAACCATTTTAAATTTATAATTTTTAGATTTTGGAAAATGTAATGGGTTGGTAAGTTCAATCCGAACATGACTCGTTTACCATTCAACCCGGTTTATCCCTGAACCGGTTAGTCTATTTATTTTTATTTTATATATATCAAACGGCATTATGCATGACACTAACCTCAAGTTGATCCATTGGATCAATTTCCAACCTGCATAAATGGGCTACATGTGACATTAGCTGCACTCGGCCCATAAGTTGGCGCATTTAGATTTAATAATAATAATTATTATAATTTGTTGTTAGGTTTGTAACTTTGTATTGTGTTTTTTTTTTGGGCTTAAATGGGTGCAAACGAGACAAGTCGTCTCATAAGTCACTTGAGATCGGCTTGTTAAAGTGACGAATTAAACCGAGTTAAAACGAGCTTGAGCTTTAAAATAAGCTTGTTTAATAAACGAGTCCCCTAATTTCATTTATCGAGCTCAAGCTTAACGAGCCTATAGTTTATAATATCTATTTATTGTGTTAAACTTTTTTGAACGCTTGGAACTACCCCCAATACGCGAGTAAGTTTTCCTAAAACAAGATTGCAACCATCTATATTTGTTTTGACGCTATAAGCCTGACTTACCTAAGAACACTATCAAAGTAGAAACCCGCCACTGTGAGGAAAACCCGCTTAACTCAAGTTTTAAATCTAAACTTAAAAATCCTAAGCCTTAACCATTACACACGTGTCATTATTAAATATATTATAATAATATTTATTATATATTAAATTATGATAAAATGATATATACTATGTTATATATAAAAACCATAACCAAGATAATAAAAAAAAAGAATTTATGTATATAAATTATTAACAAATAGTAAACAAGTTGAATCCAATCCCCACTTATGATATAGTGGAAAGAGGTTTTAATTGTCCGGTGGAAACTCAAGTTTGATTCTCACTTGTATCATTTTTATTGGATTATGATAATGAAGGATCTGAGCTAGGCCTTGTGAGATTGTCAATTTTGAATCCCGAGCCTACCCGGTTTTCGTCCCACCGTGTGCCAGAGTGGGGCAACATGCCTCTTCAACATGCCTCTTCATATTTCTAAAAAAAATAATAATTAACAAGTCGAACCTAACTTGAACTCGAGCTTGAACTTGAAAAGACGACTCTAGAGTAGAGCTTAAGCTTTAAAAAAAGCTCGAAACAAGCTGAACTCTCGTAATCTCGTAAATTAAAACGAGCCAACCCCAGTTTGAAAAAACGAAAAAAAAAGGTTTTATCTTAAAACAAATAAAAATGGCGGGTCAAGATAAGACATATTATCTGCTCTTCATTCACTTGATGATATGCATATGCTGCAATGGCTACTACTACTTCACCATCACTAGTTTTCTATATTCACACATTCAAAGCCTCTATCAATCCATTATTACTTCACAAACCCACCTTAATAAAATGCACTTCAAATTCAAATTCAAATTCAAATTCAAATTCATCACCAGACTTCCCCTTACCGGACTCCTCTGCCACCACCAGCCCGGACGCCTTCCCGATCGAAAAACGTCAAAGATCGGAAATTATTCGGGACCGGAAATCCAAGTCCGGGCTTGTGAAACCCGAGCCCCCGAATTTTGAAATCGGGTGGAAGAGGACGGTGCCGATTCCTCTGGAGAAACCGATAGGTCTGGGTTGGTTTCGGGATGAAACGGAACCAAAAATTGATACTTTGGTTTTGAATTTTTGAAAACTGCTCGGTTTTCTCGGTTTTGCTATTTGAGCTTGAAAATTTTGGGAAGAAAGTATTTGGCCTAAATAATGAATTTGGGCCTAAATCACTTTGTTATGTATTCGGTCCGGTTTATATTATATGCAAAACCAAAACTGAACTGTAAGTTTGACTTTTACAAAAAGATAAAACCAAACTGTCGTTTTTATTTAGTTTCGGTTTTTTCAGTTTTGTCATATTTGAGATTGAATATTTTGGGCCAAATAAATTAGCAAAAAGTAACGAATTTGAGCCCAAATTATTTTGTTAATTAATTAATAATTGATTATTACACATTTGGGATAAAATATTTGCGTTATATATTTATTAAATTCTTATAAATTCCTTAAAGAATGAAAATATATAAAAAAAATCAGTTTGGTTCGGTTTTTATTACATGCATAACCAAAACCAACAGACCGTCGGTTTTTGTTTCTCTTTGGTTTTCTTCGGTATTTTTATTTCTGATCGGTTTTTTCGGTTTCATGCCCTACAGGTTATGTGATAATGGATTTCCTTGAGAAACTGGATGAGCTGATGGACCGGGATTACGGGTCAACGGCATTGTTGGCGAAAGTAGGGGAGATAGTGGCGGAGAGGGCGAGAGAGGAGGCGGAGGTGTTGTTAGACGACGGGAAGGTGGAGGAGCGGATGGTGACCGAGTTGTTTCGGGTTTTAAAGCTGATGGAGATGGATTTGGCAATGGTGAAAGCCTCTGTGAAAGAAGAGACTTTAAATGAGAGGATTCAACAAGCTAAAGCTAGGTGCAGACAGGCCATTCTTGTTGCTAATTCCTTTTGATCTTTACTTGTTAATTTGTTAATAGAGATATCTTTGAAAGAATACATTTTAGTATTTTACTATCAAGATTTGATTAGGAAATATAGTAATAGCCCCATATGGATAGAGATAACCGATGGATTCCGTCGATAATTACTGTCGGAAAAATAATTACACTGCGACAGAGACAGACTAGAGGTGCATAAACCGGGTATTTTCAGGAACCGAAATCGAGTAGGAACGGGTTCCTGGTATGGTCAACAACAGTTGAAACCAGGTCAGGTAGGAACCGGTTCCGGGTATAGTCGGGGTATTTGACCGGGTTTTCCGGATTCTGGTGGGTTTTGACCGGGTATTTCCGATTCTGGCGGGTCCAGGGAGAAATCCTATACCTGGCTGTACATGTGTGTCGGGTACGGGTAGGAACCAGTTCCGGGTCAGGTCCGAAACCGGGTAGTTTGTGCACCTCTACAACAGACTGCCGACAATACCCACGACTATTATCGAAAGATCACCGACAACTCTTGTAAGGTCATCCATGATGAACTCATTCAAATATAATATCAACATAACATAAGTTAACATAACATAAAACTCGTTTTGTAACGCGTCTCGTGCATATAGTAACAAATCATCAACGCATGAATAATAATAATCAATGCACATCGAAATAACACCAACAATCTCAACATGCAATAACATTTAGCACATACCTAGACTCGAACTACCACTTTTAATGCCGATTATCCTTCTAAAACTAGCTTGCTAATGTCATAACAAAAATGTCCAAAACCCCCTTTAAAATCATCCATTCGGTCATATTATTGTGTTGTCGTAGACACATCAATGCTGTCACATTGTCGTCGTTGATTCGTTGCCACTCCCCTTTTCCAACCACCGCCACCACCAAAAACCGTCAACCCATAAATATACTAACAGATCAAAAAGGAATCGATAGTTCGGTTAACAATAAATCTGCAAAATCTAAAACCTTAAACTTATCAAGAGAGAAGAAAGAATCAAACATACATGTTACCTGCACGCATCGTTCAACTTGAAATTATAACACGGTAAACTATGATGACGTGTGAAAAAGTAACGTGACACTAGCCTCGCTTTGCACGGGCTCAACGTTACACTACTAAGAACAGTAACTCTGTTTATAGACCAAAGTTGCACATCTGCACGAATTCCATTTCATTATCAACATAACGAGTCCATAGTTTCTTAAATTGGTTCATCGCAATATCGAGCCATGGTTTCATATTCCCGTTATAATGTATGACAGCAGCTTTCTTAATCTCGTCCATCCTTATACTTGGATTGTATCCTAGTCCAAGAACATGCCATGCTTTGTCCAATGATTTTGTCGTCGAATAGAATGTCATCAGACCAGGTGGCTGTCTCCCAGATTTCCACAAACTCTGATCCTCGTTCTGATCAAACCAACATTCACAAAATATCAGTTTCTTCATAAACACTACTTTTTATCAATATATGATAATAATAAAACTATTCTTAATATTACGAGTTAATTACACGAATAGTCCCGGTTGTTTGGCCCAAGTAACACCTTTGGGCACCAAGGTTGAAGAGTAACAAGTTTGGGATTTGTGGTTTCGTTTTTGTAACGAGTTTGAGGTTTAAGGCTAACTTCCGTTAACTATTCTGTTAACTTCAGGTAAAATACCAAAATACCCTTTTTAAAAGAGAATAATATACATATATATCATTTAATTTAAAAAAGGAGCAGTCCAAATTATTTCTTTATCAGTAATAAGTATATAGTTTTTTAATTAAAAGGGTATTTTGGTCATTTTACCTGAAGTTAGCAGAAAAATTAATAAAAGTTAGCCTTAGATCCCAAACGCGTTAGAAAACAACCACAAACCCCAAACTTGTTACTTTTAACTAGTACCCAAAGGTGTTAGCTTGTCCAAACCACAGGGACCATTTGTGTAATTAACTCTAATATTACATTGTTAAGAGGCATAAACTTACCAGATCCTGCCAGTAATGATACTGATCGGTTAATCGTTCACGTCTCCATGCATCAAGATCGAATATATTCATGCCAAAAGCATAAGCACAAGCCTTAGGATTAAACTTATCTCTAATCAACGGGTGTGAGAAATTCAAATAATGAGAATAACGATGAAATGATCCAAAACATGTCTCGACCGCTCCATTGACTTTTCCACCCAAGTCAACTTTCCACAACGCGGTCAAATCTTTCTGAACAACAACATCATCAACCAAGAACAATATCTTGTGAAGCTTTGGATACATTTCTGGCAAGTAAAACATAAGATGATCCAACATTGACAAATGCCTTATGTTTTTCTCATCTTTGGTTTCATTTTCGTTTTCATTATCATTATCTGACTTGTCGTCCAAGTAAAGCTTTTGTAAATTTGCAGACTCGAGTTGTCTGAGTATTGGAATGTACGAAGAATTCAAGAAAGTAAACTCTTCAACCGCTTTCACCTCAACAAAAGCACCTCTTCCAACTGGCTTCAATTTAAACCAAACTTTCATTGCAGCAAGATTCATTTTATTCGTCACAACGTGAAAAACATGTTTCCATGGCTCTACAGTATTATTTACAGTTGAATTCACCACAACAGAAACTGCAATCACTTATCCGAAAATAGTGCGTAATGGTACAAAGACGGGTCTTCAAATTCAGGTTTCGGTTTCTCATCTGTATAACTTTTAGGATTTGCAATTCGTTCTCCCATTAATCTCATTGCAAGACAATGCAAACTTTTAGGGGTTGATTTAGCAGCAATTAAGCTAGCAAACGCACCGTTCTTCTTAGCTTTAACTAACAACTCATTAACTGCAAATATTGCATCTTTTAACTTCTGAATTTTCTGCTGATTGTCATAAGATTCCTTGTTTTCAGCAATCATTAATCTAGCAACCTTAATCTTGTCTTTAACCTCTTTTTCAAACTGTCTCAAGATTTCTTCATCTACAGGCACGTTTGAGTCAAACAATGCAGTGCGATACATTGGTTTCATACTCAAATCTGAAAAGTTTTGTGCCATGTCATCAAATGTCTTAAGCTGCTTCGATATCTCAAGCTTAAGCTTTCTTGCATAAGAAGCGTATGCATTCACAAGCATAATATGATCACTTGCTTGTTTATGTATTAGTTCCAAACGAGTCTTTAATGGATCTGATTTCAGAGCAAGAAATGTTCTGTGCATAGATGCTCTCCCAGTAGTTTGAATTTCCTGTTAACAAGAAAAAAAATGATTGTTCTTAATCTTGTAATACACATCTCAAGTAAGTAATGGCAGATAAGAAACTGATCATTTTAACATTGCTTCAATACCATACAATTTCATAGCTAAAACTGATTTTGCAATGAAATAAGTTACAAATCAAGCCTTAAAATAAACAAAACTGAAACTAACTTGCTACTGAAGCCACAAAATTAGTTATATACTATGTCAATTCGAAACTGAAAAGTTCAACCTTAATTTGAAATCCTGTTATTGTTAGAAACTGATCATTCTAAATTGCTCCAATACTAAACAATTCACTGCCAAAAGCCTATAGCTAAAACTGATTCTACAACAAAATAACCTACAAATCAAGCCTTAATCATACAACACTGAAACTAATCTGCCACAAAAAACCTACAAAATTAGTTACATACTATGTCAATTTCAAATTGCATGATCGTAGATTCGTATCTACCCAATCAAATAACACGATATAAATCAAACTGAAAGCAAAATTCACAATAACATATAAAAAAAGAAAAGAAAGGTTACTCAAAACAATATAAATCAAACTGCTACCAAAATCACAGCAATATAAATCATATTGCACCAATATTTCATCGCTAAAAACCTATCTAAAACTGATTTTGCTATGGAAATAACCAACAAATCGAGCCTTAATCATACAAAACTAAACTAATTTGTCACATAACCTACAAAATTAGTTATACACTGTCAATCTCAAATTGCATGATCACATCTACTCAATAAAATAGCACAATATAACTCAAATTGGTCATTCTATAATTGCTCCAATACTATACAATTCATTGCCAAAAACCTAGCTAAAACTGATTCTACAACGAAAATTTACAAATCGAGCCTTAATCATGCAAAACTAAAACTAATTTGTCACAAAAATCTACAGAATTAATTATATACTACGTCAATTTCAAACTGAATTTCCTGTTATTGTTCTTATAATACACAACATCTCAACCAACACTGAAGCAACAGTATACAATTCATTGATAAAAAACCTAGCTAAAATTGTTTTTGCAATTAAATAACCTACAAATCAAGACTTAATCATACAAAACTTGAACTAAATTGCCACAATACCTACAAAATCAACTATATGCTATGCCAAATTCAAATTGAAATGTCCAACCTAAATATGAATTTCCTGTTATTGTTGTTATATTACACAAATTACACAACATCTCACCTAACACAGAAGAAACTGATCATTCTAAAATCGCTCCAATACTACAAAGTTTCATTGCTAAAAACCTAGGTAAAACTGATTCCACAACGAGATAACTCACAAATCAAGCCTTAATCATACAAAACTGAATCAAATTTGCCACAACAAGCTACAAAATTAATAATACACTATCTCAATTTCAAATTGAAAAGTAAAGCCTTAATTAGATTGCATGATTGCATCTACTCAACCAAATAGCACAATATAAATCAAATCGCAAGCAAAATTCACAATAATACATAAAAAGTTAGGTTACTTGTATACTACATAACATCTACATTCTAAACTAACATAGATGAAACTGATCATTCTAAAATCTCTCCAATAACTGTTCACTGCTTAAAACCTATCTAAAACTTATTCATGCAAAGTTGAACCTAATTACATATTCGCATCTACTCAACCTCAATTCACAATAACAATAATAATAATAATAATAATAATAATAATATATACTTACAGCGTGATCGTACAAATGTGGAGGATGAGATGAGAAGAGTACGGACGCCGTAGCGATGAAGAGAAGAGTGAACATAGCTGACACGAATATCCGGTATGAGAAGAAGAAGCTGCGTACGGCTGTTGATCCGCCACCGCTGGCTCGGCCGGCACGTGCCACCACGGCCATTAGCACGTGTGATGTAACTAACTAATTACAGTTTGTTTGTTGTGTGAGATGATGAATTGAGAATACGGTTATTATTAGAGTATTGGTAGGTGTGTGTGTGTGTGTGTGTGTGTGTGTGTGAAAGCAGAAGAAGCATGACTATTATTATTATTATTATTATTATTATTATTATTATTATGATTATGACTGTGATTAGAATAATTAGATCGCTGGGATTTGTATATTTGGGGAAGAAGAATCAAATGTGGGTTTGAATGATTCGTTAGCAATTTAATAAATAAAAAAGAAAGAAAGTGTTCACTAAACTGTACGTGAACCATTCGAATGGAATTTCGTATATTTAATAAACGAATGAACATAATGCATGCTCCGTTTGTTCATTTAGGTTCATGATCGTTCGTCATTTATGTTCGTGAATCATGTATTCATGCACTTTTAAACAACTTATTTTGGTGTGGTTTTTAATGAATCATATACTTTTTGTTGAATCATCTACTTAATGTTTTATATATGTTCGTTTGTGTTCATTTAAGTGTGGTCATTTATGTTCGTTATTGTTTATTTGAGTTCGTTTACGTATTCATATATACTTGTTTATCCTTATTAAGTTATGTCCGTGAAACGTTTGTTTGGATTTTAAATGAACGAACACAAGCATGCTTAGTTTTTAAATGAATGAACATGAATAGAAATATGTCTACTTAAGTGTTTGTGTCGTTTAAAGTTAAAAGAACGCACACTAAGAAGGATATGTTCGTGTTCGTTCGGTTCGCTTGCAACCTATCTACCTGAATGTATTGAGATGCAAACTAACCAACAATTTTTCATACATGTATACTTTACTATAAGGCTATGTGCACTGATTTTAACTACATATCGTTATTAAAGTATCACATTATTGCTATGTAGGCAGCGAGACTTTAACTAAACCACTCTTAAGTAACTCACAAGGGTATAATAATTTTAATTAAAAAACAACTAAAGAAAAAAAATAAATATGTGTGATTTGTTGATTGAGGATGGACCCCATCTCTCACACCCGTTAAAGCTTTGGAAAATGAGTTTTTGCGCATGCATAATAGTGTTGCTCATGTTAAAGGGTGACGTGACATGAGCCTCTACTCTTCGTCTTTATAAAGTATTAAAGTATGCCATTTCAAACAATACCTACGTAAAATATATTATGATTTTTATTATTAAAAATGATTCACACTTAATTACCATTGATCAAATACTTATAACTAGTAACAATACTGATGTTACGGAACTAATTTAGTTATCTTTAAACTTGATTTAACATAGCCACAGCCCACAAGAACCACATAAACACTTATACATTATTTTATAAATGTGATACATAAAACAGTTATTTAACGGCCTCTCTCTCAATCCATTTCACTGCATTTGATTACTTTTTACGCAATGCGTACAATTGCACAAATACTTGTGATTCTCGTACTTCTTAATTTAAAATGGTTATACATAAGTAACATAACGCGCCTCTTATATCCCATGACAAAAAGGCTAAATCAGCGGGTTTTTTAAGCGTTACAATTACGATAACTCATCTAGGTAGTTACAACTTTCAATAAGATCGATCACTTGCTCATCAATGACCACTTGAAGAATTAAGATGTCACCTCACAATCCCATAAATATCCCGAGGAATTGATCGACAAAGAACCAAACCAACCACGCAATCCTAAAATGAACTTCTACTTATCAAAACTCAGCTATCCGCTGGCATAACCTCGTATTGTATCCTAAATTTATTGTCTACTCATGTTAAGTATCCCCGCCATTGGTTCGTGCAGCTGTCATAATTCATAAAAAATATCAAGAGCGACCGAAATGGGACACATAATATTGGAAAATGAAATAAATAAAGATTTTAGGGCTGTCACTTTTACCCGAACCTTAGCAAAGGCTAACCCGAACCCTAACCGAAGTTATTTGGGTTGATTCTTCGATCTGATTTTGAACTTGTCAACCCGAAAAACCCGAATAAAGTTTTAGTTTTAAAACCGAAGCCTTAACCACTAAAGTTATCAGAATCTGGCCCTAATCACGTTATTCCACCTATTATGAATCGACTGTTTATTGTTAATTTATGTTTTCCGTTTATGACAAATAGCAACCGTAATCGAACAAACAAATCGTTTTGAATTGTTTATTAGGTTATGTTGGTTTATTATTTGATTATTTACGTTACGATCAAAGAAGAATACATTGTTTAATTTTAGCATTGTAGTTTTCTAAATTTATTTTGTCTTTGTTTTCTAGGATATTCGAAACCCGATTAACCCAACCCGAAAAACCCGTGAGAGATTTGGGTTGGGTTTCGGGCCAAGATTTAAAACTTTGAAACCCGAAGAACCCGACCGGCGAAACCCGGAAAACAAACACGAGGAACACCCCTAAAAGATTTCATACCTCTATTTTGGCTTCTTTTTCTTCTTCTTCTGGTTCTTTCCCTCGCTCTTCACAGTGACGGGTTTGTCGGAAAAATCTAGAACCGCTTCAAGGACACGACTCTTTTTCTTTTTCTTCTTTTTTCCCTCGCTTTTTACAAATGCGGTTTTACCAAAAGTTTCGTGACTTGCTTTCAAGACACCACACACATGTGGGTCATCGTCGGGGATTTTTTCTAGTATAACCTTCGCTGCTTTATGAGCCCCCGAAGCTAAAAGTGCTTGATACATTCTGCGAATCAAACTCATAAACACACTGAAGATAAAATTGTTAAATGTAAGGCCGGCCAATGCACAACTAACCTTACATAACTTAAGACATTATAAGGAAGGCCAGCTGTTTGATACTCGTTCCAAACTATAAAAGAACGTTCTGGATCTTTAGCATTAACACAAGCACTAAGGAGAAAATCGAGACTTTTTCTTGATGGTCGAATCCCGATATCGTTTTTAAGGGCTTGAAGTAGATCCAACCCAAATTGCACATCAGGTGGCTCTGCCTCCGCGATTTGGCAAAATACCTGATTTAAAATCACCATAGTATAGAATAACGAAAAAATAAATAAATAAAAAATTATAGTAATAAAAGAAAGAGAGCAAGCAAAAAACCTCATCAAAAAGAACATCGATAACCATCTCATTGGCGCTTGACTTCTCCATACGTTGCTTGAGTAAATCAACAGCCGAGCTATTCCATGTTAAAATAAGAAATTAATGCATTAAAATAATACAACAAAACTATATCATTACAAAACATACTTTTTTAAACATGATTTAGGAGGTTGTACGCATTCAACATGTTCATTTTAGCTTTTCTTTTTCTGAACTAATTTTATAGATACCCATAAGTTCCATAATCACCCTTTTAAACACTAAAATTACCATGTTGCCCCTAAAATTATAAAATAACATGTTGCAATAGACATATTTACTAATATTATTGGACAAACAAAGCATACTCTGAAAGCTTGTGGCGAACGCAATACAAAATTATCCTTGCACATCCATCATCCCAGAGTTCCGAATTCTGTAATTGGTTCAGTAACTGAAGTAACCGATTTAGCTCACCTTCAGATTGAAGATGTTCCTGAAAAATATTAAATGTTACACTTTTATTATTATCAGTATTGGTTTAATAAATTAATTTAATGGCCAAAAACATGTATATATATAGAGTTGACTCAAAAGAAGGGTTTCCAGCGAAAACCACATTTAACTTGAAAACTCGTAGAAACCACTTCTAAACACTAACTTTTTAAATTTATATTTTTTTCATTCTTTTTATACGTTATTAATCGTTTCCAAAATCAAAATTAAATTTAAAAACAATGTATGTATCTTTTGAAGTTCCATATATGTATCTTATACGAGGTAAATATACGTATGCATATATTTATTTATTTCTTTTATTTTTGGTAATGATTATTTAACATATAAAAAGAATAAAAAGAATAATAATTTTAATGTTAAAAGTGGTTTTCACGAGTTTTCAAGTATATTGGTGGTTTTCATTTGAACCCTCCCAATAGACTCAAAACATGAACTCTTACAATAAGACTTATGATGGCTTTTGGCTCCAATTTTGCATCAAGTTGTTTGATTTCTTCATAAACTTCAAGGGCATCGGCTAACTGGCTATTCGTAGCAAGAGCAGAAACAAGCACACTTTTGAGTTCATTCAAATTAATGGCAGGAATACCTTTGTCTGAAAGAACCTGCAGCGGGTTTCAAATCTAGAATCAGTAAAATTTTAACTTCATAAGGCTAAAAAGAAGAATACTAAAAGCAAGTATACCCCTTTAGCCTTCTCAAACAATCCACAAGCTGTATATGCATTAATAAGTGCCATGTAAATGTGTTTTGTAGGTTGAACTCCTGAATCACGCAATTCTTGTCGGTACTACATAACACATCACCAAATAATTTGAATTAGTATTTTATATTTATTATTTGAGAACTGCGACTTCAGATATTTTGCTTACCTTGTTTATATCGTATTCACTATTGCAATTGCCTATAATATAACTGAAAGTTTGAGAATCTGGTTTGATATTTGAAGCATCCATTTGTTTAAGAACCATCAGCCCTTTACTGAAGTTTTTCTGAAAATATAAAATAATAATTAAATTAAGAGAAAGCAAATTAATCCTCCAATCAAGTGAAGAACAGCATGGACGTTACTGTGCTTTCACACATTCTACAATGAAAAGCAGGATTCACATGCAGACATGTTGTATAATAGAATTATGCCTGAATAAATGGAGTTCAGTGAACTATTTAAATGTATGCAAAAATGCCTATTCTCTTGAATTTTGACACATTGTTTATGTCAACTCATTTCATTACACATATTTGTGGCAGTTTTAACCTATTTATATTAAAATGAGTATATTAAAATGAGTCAATTTAGATATGCATTCGTTTGATGATGGGTCAAATAATGTTAAAAAGTAGTTATAGCAAAACGGGTCAAATGGGCGAGAGGTTTGCACAGTTAAAAAAGGCGTCCAACATGTATTCAATAGTGTTGCAAGTTATATCGTCCCAAATCATTTTATTTCTAGAAAAAAAAAATTGTATTATTTTACAAATTTAGTTTGCTAGTCATACTTAATGCATCAACTATTCGGAAAAAAAAAGAAGACAATAAAATGTGGTGGTGGAATAATCCAACCCGGCCCATTTTTAACAACATAAAAGTTGCTTATCTTGACATGTTAACCTGACCATCTTAAATCGTTATAATATGGTTCTTTAGATCATAGTTAACACTTAATACAACAATTAATTTGCAAACTTCAAAAAGAGAAAAAGTTTCAGAGAAACTGATGCCGGGTTGGTCAACCGACCTGACACGTGTTGACCTACACATAAAAATCACTCAATTTGGCTCGGACCATTTTGACCTGCTACTGAACCGTCCGCTTCCCCACCTCTAATAATTATAAGATGAACGGAAAATAAATACCTGTCGAAAGTAACCGCCCATTATAGCATTGTACATGTTAGCAGTAGGAAGTAAATCCAACTTTACCAATTCTTCAATCATGCCATATGCTCGATCAAACTGCAAATAAAAATCAAAGATAACAAAGCCAACGTGTATCAAAATGTTTAGATTTCAATCAATATGAGGAATAAAAATAAATCAAGTGCAAGAAGCATCGCATCGCTTACATCCTTCATTTTCACACACATGCCTATCATAATTCTGAAGGTCTCAGCATTCGGTGTAATACTTTCATGATCATTAATCAAAGAATGAATGCGATGGACCTGCCATCAAAGAGCTTAATTTAAGAAATACAAAATATGCAACTTTAGTAAAGCTTAAATAATGGCCATAACGCCACATCACCAAGAGAAGAGAGCTTAACAGTGTACCAGTGTATATTCACAGCTTGCATAACATGCTGCTAGTATGGAATTGACCGTATTTGTCTTCACTTTTAAACCATCTTCAAGCATAGAATCAAGTAAATCAATTGCCAAATGTACCTATCTCGGTCAAGAAGATAATAAATGAACAATCAGAATATAGTAAAAACAGAAACTACATTCGTTTTATAATATGATATTTCTTTAGAGATTCAGATTTATCCAACCTCCAGTGAATTACAACAAGCTTTAATAAGCTTCTCATGAGATCCAGATGACGTGGGAACCTCCAATTCAGCATGCAATTTTTTGAAATTTTCAACAACGTCTTCAGCCTTCAAACCAAGTAATCAAGATCAGCATATTTAAGTTACAACTTAGGGGGTGTTTGGCATAGCTTTTTTAACAAAGCTTATAGCTTTTTTAGCTTTTTTTTACAAAATAAGCTTAATTTGGTGTTTGGCTTAGCTTTTTAAGCTTATGCTTATTAGCTTATATAAGCTCATTTGAAGAAGCTTATTTGAAGATGGTTTTTTAGCTTATTTGATGAAGCTTATTTGTTTAAGGGTGTAAATTACTCATTTGTCCTTAAATGGTGGTGGATTAGTAATTATTACTCTAACAAATTAAATAATATTGGATTTGACAACTTATTAAGACACATAATTAACTTGTAGAATATAAGCTAAAAAGAGCTTATCAAATAATAGAAAAAAAGCTATAAGCTAATTTTATATATAAGCATAAGCTTAAAAATAAAAGCTAGGCCAAACACCCCCTTACAATAAAACAGTAACATTAAGAACTTTCTTGGAGCATTTATCAACGATTCAAATTATCATGATTTAAAGCATTTGCCATTTAGCATAGCAAAGACATAAAGATACCATAAAGGCCTATCAATGCGTGCAATGAATGCAAATTAAGATAAACTACTCACATGTATCTTTGGCATGCTAATTGCATAACTGAAAATCAAGTTTGACACATCGTGCCCTCCTTTATCTGTATAATACCAAAGAAATAGGTAGACGATCGCTCTTCACAGTGATTTTAGTGCAGAATTCAACTATTATATAATAAGAGTACCATACCTTCTGTTTTGAGTTCGAGTATAAATTTCTTTGCATGGGACTCCAATAAAAGCATTCCCAGAGACTTAAAAAGCAATTCCATATTCTCCTTTGAAGAAACTTTCTTTATATTTATTGTTTCTAAAAGTATTGAAACCTCCTCTTGTCGATCTGCTTCACACAGAGCTATCAAATAGCTTTCTGCAACATCAACAATGACATTAAGAATACTTCCGATACACAACTTTGAAAAACCTATTCATGTATATTAATTACATACCATTGAAGTTGGAATTCTCATTATCATGTGCATTTTCAATTAGCTTTTGTATTTTATCTTCATCACCTGCTGTTATCCATAGAAGCATCTCATAATAAGCTAGTCTTGGAAGACACTTTGGATTCTCCTTTTTAATGGTATCACAAAAAAAGTGAAATTCTTCAACGAAGCCCATATCAATAATAAACATCAGAAACGGGCCATAAGTTACTTCCCCAATTTCAAAACCGCGTGTCCTCATAGTTTCAAAAACCATATACGCCCTATGAAACTCTTCTAAAGCAGCATCCTCATCAACTGCATTCCTAGCCTTCTCTATGCAAACTTCTATCATGCAATTAAACTCTTTAACACCCGTTTGACGGTCCAATCTATTAAAAACTTCTATGGTAGCGACCGACCCTAGTTTTTGCGCGCACAATTTCATCAATTTCCCAAAACGATTGCTTTGTGAACTCTTGAAAAACCATCCTTGCTTCCTGTCTCGTGATACTTCTCTTCGCTGCAGTTGCGCAGCAGTGTTGGATATAAGACGAGGCCATGATGAATCCAAAAGATGTGCCAAAGGTTGATCATAATTATCATCTTCTGGTTCCGATTCGGGTTCTGGTTCTGGTAAAACAACCACGTCTGCAGCAGTTCTACTATAATAAGTACAAAACTATACAAAGATCTTTGAAGAGCAACAGTCAATTTTTACTTACCATTAAAACTTAACCTACCTGATTATCACATATCATACATATCACACATATCACATATACACATACCATACATAATTACAATATTACATATACATATACACGGTGTTGAAAATATCGGGACTAGTCAGCGACAAATCCCTAGTCGGCCATTGAGTAACTAATTTTTAGCTAATCGGCCAAATCGTTCCTAGTCAGGTCTATTAAAACCAAGTCAGTCCTATTCGGACCAAATCGCCAGCCAACCTTTTTAAACTACATATAAAAATGTGTATATATTAAAATGTGTGTTAGTGTGTGTGTGCATATTTAACTGACAATTACATATAAAATTCCAATTTCCAAACCGATTAATCGCTAGTCCCCACCCTAGCAGGCTACAAGCGCCTACTGAGTTCTACAACACTGCATATACACATATCATACCACACGCATATCACATACTCACTAAACTATTAACCTTCAATACACAGAATAATCATCCAAAAGTACATTCAGCACAATTTTACACAACAAGCATCACACAGGAACCAAACACTCACCGTTAACAAGACTCTTCAGTCGCCCTTTCTTCGTATATACACATACACATTCATATCTCATACACATACGCATACACATGCAGATACACACATATACACATCACTAAACTATTGACATTCAATACAGCAGATTACCAAACAATAATAACCGATAACACACAAAATAATCATCCCAAACCACATTCAGCTCAATTTCACACAACAAGCATCACACATGAACCAACACACTCACCGCTAACAATACTCTTCAGTCGCCTCAACAGATCTCTCTCCGTATATACACATATATATAAATATCTCTTACGCATACACATACATATCATATATACACACATACACATATACAGGAACCACTCAACCACTAACAATACTCTTCAGTCGCCTCAACAGATCTCTCCTCGTGTACACACATACACATTCACATTCATATCTCATACGCATACACATGCACATACATATCACATATACATATATACATATCACTAAACTATTGACATTCAATACAACAGATTACGAAACAATAATAACTAATAACACACAGAATAATCATCCAAAACCACATTCAGCTCAATTTCACACAACAAGCATCACACAGGCTCGAAACACTCACCGCTAACAATACTCTTCAGTCGCCTCAACAGATCTCTCTTCGTATATACACATATACATTCATATCTCTTACACATACACATACACTATATTATCGACATTCAATACAGCAGATTACCAAACAATAATAACTGAATAATCATCCAAAACCAAATTCAACTCAATTTCACACAACAAGCATCACACACACTCACCACTAACAATACTCTTCAATCGCCTCAACAGATATCTCTTCGTATATACACATACACATACACATACATATCACATATACACATCACTAAACTATTGACATTCAATACGGCAAATTACCAAACAATAACCAAATTTAGCTCAATTTCACACAACAAGCATCACACACACACACTCACCGCTAACAATACTCTTCAACCTCCTCAACAGATCTCTCTTCGAATCTGCAACACATTTCACAACAATTATTTCAAAATTAGGTCACAAACCAACACAACATAACGTATCAACCGTACCGCTAACTGTAGCAGTTCGAGCCTTAAGGCTCTCAACTGCCAGCTCACTTAACGGTTTAGAATTAGAACCACCACCGGAATTGGAATTATTATTATTATTATCAGAGTTTGTGGTAGTTAGTTTGATATAGTTCTTCAGCGTTACGTCGGATGACGTGGCGGTGGTGGTTACGGCGGTACGCGTGAGGCGTTTAGGCGTGTAATCGGTGGTGGAGTTTTTCACCAGGAGTCTGGTTAGGTTTCTGGCCCTGGCGGACATTTGGCCATCGTTTGGTTTAGTGAGGGTTGTTTGTTTTAAAACCGAAGGGGTTAGTTCTCGATTTGTGCATGAAATGGGTATTGGGTGTGTTTGGATGGTTTACACTTGCCAAAAATATTAGTTAGTAAATATATTATCCTTGTTTTGGAATAAGTATAATCTAATGAAGTAATGATTCTAATCCCTACATTTTTATAATTTTTTTAAAACAAACAGGCGCGTAAGATAGAGATGGCAGAGATGAGGATGCTGAGGTGGATGTAGGGGTACACAAGGTTGGACCGAATAACAAATGAGGTTTTTAGGGAACAACTAGGAGTTGCTAGTATGAGTGAAAAAATAAAGGAATGGAGATTGAGATGGTATGGACATGTGAAAAGAAGACAGGTAACAGCGCCAGTTAGAGCAGTTGAAATCCTCAATGTAGAAGGAAGGAGGAGTAAAGGCAAACACAAATTGACTTGAGAGGAGTGGATTATGCAATAATTGTTGGAGTTACACCTCTCTGAGAACATGGTCCACGACAGGACTTCATGGAGACGTATGATTAAGGTTAAGGACTTTTAGAGAATGCCACTTTTGTATCATAGTTTTAGCGTATGGACATAGACTATTCTAAATTTTAGGGGATTTTGTTTGTGCTTGTTCTTTTGTTGATACGTCTATTTGAATTCTATGATTTCTAAGGTGCTAGTATTTGACTACGTCACTTTACCGATATATGTTTTGGTATTGGTACATGTGCATTTGTATGTTGCATGCTTTGGAGCCGGGGGTCTCTTTGAAAGCAACATCTCTATCCTCATAGTTTTTGTTATTGGTGGGATTTACTGGGTATATGTTGTTATTGTTGTTAAAACAAACACAACTAACCAAAGGTTTTATAAACAAGACGAGTCAGGCATGAGCTTGACTTGTTTAATTTATACTGAGCTCGAGCTCGACGCGTTTCGATCTCTATTTCTATAGCTCGGGCTCGACTCATGAAGAGTTTTCAAATTTCAAGTTCGAGTCATTTACTATTTATTAATTAGTTTTATATATTTATAATTAATTTTATATTTTTTTCAATTCTAATTTTATATATAATATAATATATACATTTAGTTATTTTTTGTAACATTGTATGTATTAGTTAATAATAATACTACAAATAATAAATTATTATTATTATATTATTAAATTTATAGAAATGATAGGCTCGCGAGCTGGTTCGAGCTTAATAAATGAAGCTCAGGCTCGGGGTCACTTATAAAACGAGCTTACTTTTAGGTTTGAGCTCGAGCTCAAACTCGATCAAGTTTTTTCACGAGCTGATATCGAGTAGCTCGTGAGCAGCTCGACTCGTTTGCATCCCTGGTTTTATTGAGCGAGTTGAGCTCAAGCTTAAAATGTACAACGAGTCGGGTGCGTGCTTACGATGGCCGAAAACGAGCTCCTATTGGGGGTTTGAAAGATGTTGTGATGTATAACTCAAATTTGTTCAGGTTCATGCTTGATTTGGATCGTTTATAGTGTAATTTTAATTGTATCCAAACGTGAATGTTGTTAAAAGTATGAAGGTAAATAGAAAAATCGAATAACAAAAATAAACAAGTAAAAGAAATTAAACAACGAATGGTTTTATAATTCGATTATGGTTATATGTTATGTCTTAAAAAGATTTGTATGGTTATATGTATTTGTCTTCTTTCATATAACCATGTTCCTTAATATCAATAAAACGTTATATCACGTTATAGTTATAATTATATGTATTCGAATATCATCCCCATTGTGTCATGTTACTTACATAATGTCATAGCCTAACACACACATTAACCTTTCGCATAATCAAGTTCTCATTCATTCAAGACTTTACCTAATCATATACATAAGCATCGCTAGGTCACTACATCATCAATATATCATGATTATATATGTGGTAACATCTTCATAAGAATATCATGGTCTCAGACTCTCATATATACATACAAGGTATACATATTCACAATCACATCATCACACATATCTAGTGATCAACTATATCATATCTCATCTAATTATTCTTATCCTCACAACAATATCATGACTTTATGAATATGGAAGACTTGGTCATCTATTCATATGGGCGAAACATGTATTCTGGCCCGGGCCCCAACCCCGTTTTCATCCACAAATTTGAGCCCGATCATCTTAAGTTTTCGTTCAAGCTTTGTCACTGAGGCTATTCGTCATAGCATCATCATAAAAATCTTATGTAATTCATTTCATACAACTATTCATCATAGCATCTTCATAATCATCCTAAGAATCCACATAACAAATTCCATGATTTTACAGATTTCATGTTACTTTATAAACATACTAACAATAAATACTTCCTTATAATAAGACAATAAGTTGATGAACATATTACACATTATCATAACCATTTCATAAATTTAGATATTTCATATTCTTTATAATATACTTTCAACTTTTTCCCGAGACAATTAGCCTTTCAACTTTGACACAAAACTTTTACACTTTTATAAATTGCACAAAACTTTTAGATTTTCATTTACTTTTCAAACTGGTCACGAATTTTTTTCACTTTTAACCTAACACTTCTCCAATTTTAACTTTTAACTTTGGTCATAAAATGCATCTTTTAACAGTACACTAATAAATCAAATCGATATCGACTAAGTTCTGTCACGTCCTTGCCACAACACGGTATAAAGAAACTTGTTACTTTTCAATTTCAGACACACACAAGTTAGAACATCGATATTCCGTTCACCTTATCTCCATTATAAACACAATTTAACTCGTTGTGAGGCCCTCTTCAAGGAGAACACAAACCAAATTAACAATCATAAAACATAATTATCTTGTGTACAAATTTCCTAAAACCTAATTATCCCAACTTTTAACCAATTTCACTAAACGTTTGCTTTCTGTCCTCTTGAAATCCCATGCTTGTTTAATCTGTCACGATAGTTCTCTTCGTTGCAATTGTGCATAATCGTGAGATGTGATACGAGGCCATGGGATTGAACCCACAAGCCGAAGGCACCTTATAAAAACTTTCCTCCGATTTTGGTTCTGATTCTGGTTCTGATTTTGGTTCTAGTAAAACAACATCATATGCTTCAGTGCTACTACAATAAGAACAAAACTATACATTTATACAATGATATTTGAAGAGCAACAATCAATATTTACCAACTTACCATAAGATTTAGGGGTTGTTTGGGATTCTTTATTTTTGCTCCTTATAGCTTATAACTTATGTGTTATAAGTTATAAGGTGTTTGGGAAAGTTGGGTTTTGTGAGTGTATAAGATATAAGTTACAACATTGTAACTTATACCTTATACCTTAAATAAGGCATAAGAAGGTAAAATAAAGAATCCCAAGTACCCCCTTTATCCTACTTGGATTAAATTGGCATTACACGTTTGGAATCAAGTAGAACATGAAAAAGGTGTAATTGTACCTAATTGGATGTTATCATTTAAAAACCCATATGTGGCACTACTAAATATTTAGCCAAATATTTGGCAGTACTAAATTCAATGTTAAAATTATTACAACGAGCAACGAGCGAGATCAACTCAACTTGTGCTCGACGTAAAATTTATATTTGTCGAAGGACAAGATATCTGTGAACGAATAGCTAGGAACTCTCCCAAACTCCAATAGCTTACATGAATAGTCGAACACATATCGTACTCTCCACATAAAAAGAGCCAAGTCTCTATGTGATCAAGCTCGGGCATGAAAATAAGTATTCAGACATTAAGAGTAAGATGATAATGAAGTGAATACCGCTAGCAATGGGATATCACAAATATATATATTTGACCGCATGAAAGATAGTGAGTTATATTATAAGAATGTCCGACTTTAAATGTTATTAACAAGCTTTGAAAGCGTTGATTCTATAGATAAAACGAATAATATTGATTGGTATAAAAACAAATGTTATGAAACTTTAGACGTGTATTAGCTAGGTTTGGACGCGTTGATTCTATGAATAAAACAAATAATATTAATTGGTATAATAACAAATGTTTTTTTTTTATAATTTAACTAGGTTTCTTTTTCCATTAACTAATTATCAATAAATACATGAATATGATCCTTTATATATAAAAATCTTGAGAAATAAAGTTTATTTGAGGCATTTAATTTTACATATCCTAAAGTGGCTCTACAGGAATCATTTAACCAATCATGGCCTTCTGCATAAAGAATGTTCTTTGTAAAATTGCAAAGCAAAGTGTGACACCCCACAAAGAAAGTGGTTCAATATGGATTTATATTTACTTTAGCATTTTATCTATTGATAGAGAAGAAACATTAATTCGGGTTATTAATCCATTGACAAAGACAAATTCTTTAAAACATTTGATCGAATTTAAGTTAAAAAAATATATAGTAGTGGTTGCATGTTATGATTTTTATCTAAATACAGATACGCTACATGCACATGCACATATTGTTTTGCTTTAATAAAAACTAGGTGAGAAGATGGAATCAAAGAAAGAGTGGAGAGTGAGAAGAGTGAGAAATAAACCGTCTTTTCAATTTTGCACTTTTCGTTGACGCAAAATGTATATGTGTTTATGCGGATATCAACATAATATTGGTTATGAAATGAACACAAATACAAAGGGATCTTAACGTACAAAGCGTACAAAGAATTATATATAGGTTGCGTAACTATTAACACAGGCTGTGTGATTATTTTATTTATGTTGTCTAATTAATTATATTTTATCATGTTACTTAAACCTTTAATACATTTAAGTTCTAATATGCCTTGTACCACAACTCAAGAAATGTGTAGGGAAGAAGAGAATAACCAAAAGCTTCATTGCTACTTCATCTTTAATTTTCTCCCTACAAATACCCACACAATACCATCCATATTTCACACTCATCATTTGTCTACCATTGTTTATAGTTTAACATGGCAAACTACATCACTAGCCACCAAATGATGGTCACCATTGTGGCGGTTTTAAGCCTTTTAGTGTTGATTCAGAAAGGAGATGCTTATGACTTCAAAGTAGGTGGTTCGGGTGAGTGGAGCCTTTCGGCTTCCTACAATCAATGGGCTGAGAAAAATCAGTTTCAAGTTGGTGACACGTTACGTAAGTTTCTTCATTTCCGTTTGTAATATTAGGGGATTTAATATATTGACGGTTCGTGTCAATTTTGTGACGAACCCATGAACATGTTTATCTAAATGGGTCGTGTTTTTGTTGACTAGACGTGTTTGTAGGTTGATCCATTTATTTTATGAACTTTTTAAAAAAATGTTTTTGTGGTAACATAATACATTTGGTAAATTATGTCAAATTTTGATAGATAAAGTCATAAAAGAGAAATAGTGATTAAGTTTTATAGTTTAAATGTGATATTTTTTATATACATTTGCTTTTTTTTAAGTTTGCAAGTTTAGAGTATGGATGTGCTAAAACAAAAAAGAAAAACTAATCAGTTTAACCGAGTCATCTTTGTGTCAACATTTAATAACTCGTGTTATGGGCCTGATTGTAGGGGTGCAAACGAGCCGAGCTGCTTGTAAGCTACTCGAGATCGGCTCATTAAAAAGCTCGATCGACCTGAGCATAATAGAGCCTGAGCCCGAGCTCAAACCTAAAAGTAAGCTTGTTTAATAAGCGAGCCCAAGCCTAAGCTTCACTTATCGAGCTCGAGCTAGCTCACGGGCCTAAACAAGCCTTTCATTTATATAATTTTTTTAAATATATATTTAATTATTTTTAATAAATATATATAATGTTATGAAAAAATAAATAAAAATAACTAAATAATATATATTATTTTATACATAAAATTATAATAGAAAATTTTATATAAAAAGTAATTATAATTATATAAAAAGTAATTGATAAATATTAAATAGTAAGCAAGCCGAGCCCGATCAGAGCTCGAGCTTGCTAATCAACTCACGAGCCGAGCTCGAGCTCTGTGTAAGTTAAACGAGCTGAGCTTGGGCTCGTCTCGGCTCGTTTGCACCCCTTGGCCTGACACAATTTTCTGTACATGTAAGATCCCACCCGACAATCAACGAACGCGACCCGTTTAACGCCCAGGTTTAATATGAAAGCCCAAAGCCCAAACTATGAAAATAATAAGTAATGTTTATTACCATTTTGGCATGCACTTCATGCAGTGTTCAAGTATGATGATGATAAAGACTCACTACTAGAAGTGACCAAAGAAGACTATGACAATTGTAACACCGAAAACCCCATCGCAAAACACGATGATGGTCACACCGTGGTCAAGTTTGATCGGTCCGGGCCCCACTACTTCATTAGCGAGTCTCAGAACATTGCAAAAACAATGAGAAACTTGTCGTGGTAGTCATAGCGGACCGAAGCCATAAGTCACCACCATCCCCTGCCCCGTCTGGGAGCGAGTCACCAACCCCACCATCGGATATGAAACCACCGTCTTCTACTCCAAATGGCGCGTCTTCGGTTGTCTTGAGCCTCCTTTGCTTCATTGGAGCACTTGCTTGTTTTTTGAGTTAATAATTTGCATATGAAGTGTTGGTGTTTTTTTTTCTTTTTAATTTTTTATTTCAAATTATATATTTGCATTTTGTACGTATTTGTATTTGGAGTGTGAAGTATGATAAATGTTTGCATATGAAGAAATAAATTGATATTGTTTAATTTGTGTGAATAAATTTATTTTAAAATATTTTTTGCACTTTAAACAAATTCGGGTCAAAACGGGTCGGGTCAGGTTGGGTCAAGTCAAAGGAACTTTTATATAAATAGTAGTTTCGACGCGTGATCTTAATTTTGCAATTATTTTCTTTTGATTGATACATACAAGTTTCCTACATATAACTGCAAAAACTTCTCAACGAAGCAACGATAGCCCGATAAAGCGTGAAAACAAGGTTACCAAGCCATTGAAAAACCGAAAATCTGTTCTAAGCCCGATAAAATTTAACGTTGTATCCAAGCTAAAAGTCCTTCCCAAGCTCGATCTTTCTCACCGCTCTCACTGTGTTGTATAGAAGCGAATCCAATATTTTCACCACCTGAAACCAATGATACAAACAATGAAAAAAACGCAACGGTCAAGGGTAGAACGGTAATTTCACTTTCCTAAAATTGTAATAATTACCGTAAATATGCCCCCAATAATCGCGCAAACGTTGGTGACGAAATGAGTAAATGATTTTGGATCTTCCGTTACCAATATCTGGTCACAAACGGAACCAGAAGATATGTATCACATTTAAAGCAATATGACAAAATATATAAACGCAACCTTTAAAAACTCAACCTGCATAGGAGATGGCTCATAATGAAACTTTGCAACGGGAATCGTAACCGCATTAACCAAACTACTATGTGCTGTGTACTCATAATCCTCAATCAATTGATGAGATGAACTCATCACCTCAGTCTTCACAACTTGAAGATAATGTTCTATCTGCATATTATTACATTCACAACTACAAAAATAAGCATAAAGTATTAATTTAGCAAATATTTAGTAACATTGATAAAATAAAGAGTGAACTGCGGTTTTCGTCCCTGTAGTTTGTCTAAATCTATGGTTTTAGTCCAATAATTTCAAATTTGAGATTTTCGTCCATGTGGTTTCATTTCACTTGCATTTAAACCCAAATTCATTAACCCCGTTAAGTGTGGTGGTTAAACCCATCAGTGTGCCCCTCACCTGAGGGGCATTTTTGTCCTTTTTCTCCCTAAATAAACCCCAGTCGTAATTCGCAAGCCCCCTCACGTAAGGGGCTGGGGTGTATTTGGGAAAAAAAGGACAAAACTGCCCTTCACGTAAAGGGTACGCCGATGGGTTTAATTACCAGACTTAACGGGGTTAATGAATTCGGATTTAATTGCAGGTGAAAGAAACCACATGGACGAAAATCACAAATTTGAAACTATTGGACTAAAACCATAGATATGGACAACTCACAGGGACAAAAACCACAGTTTACTCAAAAATAAAATCTTACCGTGACATTAGCGCGATTTTCAAAATTAATATAGGCTTTACTAGCCAACTTGTCATGGCTTTCAATGTATGGTCTCAATCTTTTAAGATCACTCATCATTCTTGGAGTCACTTTCTTACCAAAGTTAAAACTGTTAATCACATGTGACATGTTTATGCGCGAAGCATCGAACGAGTGTGATTCAGAACGGGCCGATACAATAATATCGCCTGGAACCTGCATAGTACAAGGTATGTTTTAACTTTTAACCATATTTTAAAGTGTCCAACATATTATACCTTCTTAACGCGTACAAACCCTTCAATTCTACATCCTGCTTCACGTGGCGCGGGTCTTTTTGCATAAATAATAGCCTTTCCATAGTTATCTTCTACCGAGTATTTTGCCGAATCCAAAAGGTGTTCCATTGCCTGCAGGCAAGAAAACATTTAGAAAAAAATATTGTGTAGGTAATGACTTTCCAATTAGTAAAGGTATACTATCTTTATTACTTTATAAGTTATTAATAAGAGTGCACTGCGGTTTTCGTCCATGTGGTTTGTCCAAATCTGCGGTTTTAGTCAAATAGTTTCAAATTTGCGATTTTCGTCCCTGTGGTTTCATTTCACTTGCAATTAAACATGAATTCATTAACCCCGTTAAGTCTTGTCGACTTGTCGTTAAACCAATCAGCGTACCCCTCACGTGAGGGACATTTTTGTCCTTTTTTCTCCCCAAATAAACCCCGGTCGTAATTCCCAAGCTCCCTCACGTGAGGAGCTGGGTTGTATTTGGGGAAAAAAAAGAACAAAATTACCCCTCACGTGAAGGGTGCGCCGATGGGTTTAATGACCAGACTTAACTGGGTTAATGAATTCAGGTTTAATTGCAGGTGAAATGAAACCACAGGGACGAAAATCGCAAATTTGAAACTATTGGACTAAACCGTAAATTTAGACAAACCACAAGTACGAAAACCGCAGTTTAATCTTTAGAAAATAGGATGATATGCATACCTCAACCAAGCTATACGTATCCCGGTTACCATAATATGATTCGTGATCATGTGCCCGACCGTGTGCATCCCTGATTCAATAATATTACAATGTACATCAACATATTGACTTGTATATATACATATATCAAGACTAAAGTCATAAAAAGATTTAAAAAAATTTAACATGCATATAAAGATATAAACAATGAAGTATTGAAGTTAGTTACTTTATATCACTCCCCCTTCGGAAGATGCGAATAGACGGATAACCTTGTACATGATGTCTGAAAAACATGAAAAAACGAGTACTGATAGATGATTAATATAAGAACCTAAATAATGTATGAATCATTTTAAGCGAATAAACAATAAGTCGAGCTGGGTTGACACGTTAACACTTTTTGTCCATTTTATTATGTAAACACTGCTCTTTAACGAATGAAGTGAAATAATTAGATAAATAAATATAAGCATACGGGACGAAACAAAAGGTTAACGGTTACCTTGTACAAAGATCTGGTTCTTTAGTGCAGTCCACTTTTCCCAAAAGAATACGTCCATCCGTTACTGGATTATGTCTGGTGATGCAAAACAAGACGGTTTTAAGAACCAGAAAACGTGTATCGTTTACGTAACATGAAAAATTATATTTGAGAAATGTATACACTAGTTTATACCTTTCTCTTATAGTTCTGGCTGCTTTCTCCCATGATTGTTTCTAGCATAATTTAACAACAAATTAATAACATGAGTGTTTTATTATATTAAAAAAAAAGATGTATTGGTTTTTATTAATTCCAACTATCATCTTTTGGTCGTCGCCGGTCTCAACTAACGAATTGGCTGATAACAACACCACCTTTTATCATATTGGTTCCCAACGGTCCGCGACTAACAGAATTTTAACGCCGTTAGTTGCAGGTCGCTGGAAAAACGTTTTTGGTGTGAAAAGTCACATGTTTTGCCAGGAAACTCGTCATTTTTGTCCCAAACATCTTTTAACCTTGATCAGAACATTTTTATAGTAAAAGCTCCAATATTTGAGGTCGCCGGAACCCTAATACCATTATCGGAATCGGTTGGTGGTGCTCAAGTGGTGGTCTTCAAGTTGAGTTTTCTTGCAAAAAATGTGACTTTTCCGACTAAAAGCGTCTTTCTGACGACCTGCGATTAGCGACGTTAGAATTCTGTTAGTCGCGGACCGTTGGGAACAAATACGTTAAAAGATGGGACCATCATCAACCAATTTGTTAGTTGGACCGGCAACGATCAAAAGATGATAGTTGTGATTAATAAAATTCAATACACAAAAAAAAAAAAACATTATCTTCATGTAATATCACAATTTAGGAGGTGTAAATAACTAAATAAGAGTACCAAAAGGTTACTCCAATGACACCATGGAGCAAAAAAATTGACTACCAAAATTGAATGCCTGCAATCAATCAACCAAAATATTATTATTAGCTAAAAGAGTAAATTGGTTAAACATTTATACGACTATATGTGTTTAGTTAATTCACTTACTGACGAGAAATTCGTTCGAAATTATGAACAGTTAGTGTAACAGATCCTTCACCATATGCCTCATCAATCTTTTGTTCATCATGCTTAATTGTTGTGAAAACTGGTAAAGGATCAATTTCAGAGCCTTTAGCTTGTAAATGTTTATCGATTGCGTATTTGCGTATGGTTTTGGTTATGTTCAACCTGTTCTGCAAATAAGAGAAACAAAATGAAGATATGAAGCATTAGGCCTGTAAACGAACTGAACGTTCGGTGAAATGTCCGTGAACCATTCAGCGGGAAGTTCGTTTATGTTCGTTTATTTAATAAACGAACGAACATGAACACATGTGTCGTTCGTTCATTTATGTTTGTTTATTTATGTTCATTCATTTCCATTTATTTATGTTCGTTTATGTTCATTTACATATTAATCATAAATAATTAAAATTATATTGAAGAGTCATCTACTTAATGGTTTTGTATTTGTTCATTTATGTTTGTTTGTGTTAATTTACATTTGTTCATATATGTTTGTTTATCTTTGTTCAGTTATGTTCGTGAACTGTTCGTTTTATGTTTGTGAACTGTTCGTTTAGAATTTAAACAAACGAACACGAACATGTTCATTTTCTAAATAAATGAACACGAACACAAAATATGTGTTTGATTAAGTGTTTGTGTTCATTTAAAGTTAAATGAACGAGCACGAGCATGCCCTTGTTCGTCTTTATTCGGTTCGTTTACAGGCCTATGAAGCATGATGACTTTTTAGAAAACCACGTAAAATATCCTTAACACGATATAGTTTAACGTAACTTGGATCACAAGTAATCGACAAAAGTAAGACGAACTTACCGTTCCCAATACATCATTAACATCCAAAGACGCAAACTCACATGATAAAGCTGGAAAACTGCAATGAACATAGATGCAAAACAACATTTAAATGTAATAAATGAAATGGTTAAAAGACTGCATAACATTAATGAAATATTTGTCAATCAAGATTTCATGAACCATACCTCATATTAAAACCAATATATAAAAACTCTGAGTCAGAACTTTGGTCTACTATGACTGAAGTTGTAGTACTGATGGCCAAATAATTATGCAACTCCTGAAATACGAAGCTTTCGTTTAACGTATGAAACAATCTCTTAACAATTCATTACAACCGAATCAAGATAGAAAACGGAAAACACAAAACAATGCAACAAAAAATACAAAATGTTTAGAGATTATGGTTAAAAAGTTAGCACATTGCAAGTAACACTGCATAAGCACGTGCATGTAACACTGGTGTTACATAACTGTCTTATGTATTACAGTAAAAGCTATATGTTATATTGTTTGACGCTTTAAGCGCACTTAAAATTGGTTATGTATTGGATGAGCTTTGTATATAGTAATGAACTTGAAACATATATTTGACATAAAAGCATGCAAATTTATTAGACAAAAGGTGAGCTAATTGTTACCATTCCAAATAAAAATATCATAGAGACAGCTGCTACAATGGACAATCCAGCACCTGAAAGTGATGCCTCTGTCAAATCTCTTGGGATTTTCCTGATAATATTTATAAAAAAATGGTAAAAAAAAGCATATAAAATGAATAATGAATACTAATACTAATAATAATAATAATCTTATTCTTAACATATGAAGCTCATGTGTAATTATGTGAGTTTTCTTTTCAACATAGGAAAAAAAATATAATAAGAGTTTAAATGGTTTCTAGAAGAAAGAAGAAAGAAGAAATTAGCCTTCGATTTCTAGGTGATCCGTCATTTAAATGACGAATCCTAAGAAGTGTCCATATGTTTGTCAGTGATTGTCCGGTGAGTTGAAGGTTTTGAATGTGTTCCGCCATTTAAAGGAATCAAATGGTGGATCCCATGTCAAAAGGCTGCTACATCAAATCAAAAGCATGTACTTGTCTGGGTTAATATTCAAGATCTGTCATTTTAAATGACGGATCTTAACATAACTGGTTCTGTCCTTTGGAATGGCAGAACATGTTCGAAACCAAAATCTCCAAGTCGCCAAAAACTTTTATTCTCTATTTTAGAAAACATTTAAACTCTTTATTTTCTTATATAACTCACAAAGCATGCATTCATATTTTTTTTTTGAACGACCAACGAATCCTCCAAATGAGCTACTGACTAAATTAACAACATATGATAGCTAAGACCAACACCTATGAACACTCGTCCGAAGACACGACACTACGGTAAGATAAAACAAAACCCACTCAGTTCAAGAATCAAACTAGTCTACACCACATACTCTCGCCCAGTCACCCATCATCACTCAGTGCCGCCTAAATGAAGGGGGCAGAACATCGCCTAGGTCACATGAAACACCACGTTTCTCCCTTACCACTCTACCACAATCTCATTAACACATGCATTCAGTTTAATTAGATATGTGGTTCCTCAAAAAAGTAACAAAAATAAAAACAAATTACTCTTTTTTTTCACTTATATTTTTTTATAATTGCCCATGCAATGCATTATGTTAATAAACTACAACAGTGATAAAACAAATTACTATGTTTTTTTGTTTTCCATGCAATGTGTTATATATAACTACAATATTCACTAACAGTGACAATATTAATATTAATATTAATATAAACCGTTTGTTAATCTGACCTGAAAAAATCAACGGATTTGATTTTTGACGTCAAAACCATTGCTGCATGCGATGTGGATCTCTTCGTGTTCCAGTAACCGGAATTAATATTAAATTGCCGGCGTACGGAGAATCAATGAATCTGGGATTAATATTAATATTAATATTAAGAGTGATCACACGGGTTACTGTATTAACATCAACAAGTTACAAAAGGGTCCTTGAACTGTTTTCAAACTTTCATAATTAGATTTAAAAAGTTTTTGCAAAAGTGATCATTCTATGCTCAGGCATGTAAACGAACCGAACTGTTCGTGAATCGTTCGGTGGGAAGTTTGTTTATGTTCGTTTATTTAATAAACGAATGAACATGAACATATTTTGTTCGTTCATTTATGTTCGTGAACATTTATATATGTTCGTTTATTCATGTTCCTTCATGTTTGTTAATTTATCTCCGTTTATGTCATTTAAGTGTGTTTATTTATATTTGTTTGTGTTCGTTTAAGTATGTTCATGTATGTTCATTATGTTTGTTTATCTTTGTTTAATTATTTTCATGAACTGTTCGTTTAGATTTTAAATAAATGAACATAAACGAACACAAATATGTTCATTTTTTAAACAAAAAAGCAAGAACACCAAATATATGCTCCATTAAGTGTTCGTGTTCGTTTAAAGTTAAATGAATGAACATGAACACCCTTATTCGTGTCCGTTTGATTATTTACAGGCATATGACTATGCTTATGGAATAAAGTCACTTACCTTTCATTAGGTGTTATAAATAGTGGCGGATTTAATACGTAGGGGTGACAAGCTGTGTAATAGTTTGACTTGTCCTAACGTGTGCAATCGATGCTTCCAAACATCCTTGAAAAGTTGTGTATGGCTTTATGTACCTTATAAATGTTTCTCCATACGTCGCTGTTTAAGTCTCTTATTATAGAGATCAAACACACGTTAAATAATAATTAATAATAATAATAACAATCATGCATGATTACCCCGCACGTTGTTGCGTGATTTTATGGCATTTGTAACATGTGCTACGACATATGGGAACTCAGTCAATTTCAATGTACTTGTTACAACAAATGAAAGAGAACATGAAAAATATAACGTCAGATACTAAATGAACTTTCGGCGTCTTAAAGTATAAGTTGGATTCCGCTAATCCGCCCGAATCACATAACCAATCACCTCATCTTCGTTAATATGTGATGAATTATCATTTTAAAAAAAATTAACTTTCTAAGAGTAATTACAGATAATTTTATCTTAAAATGAAGGGTGTTTTTGAAATAAAATATAAATAAAAGTTTGTGGTGTTATTTGTAGAGTTATTTATTCTTATTAATATATTCAAAAGCCCAACACCCATTGTTCGCCCCGTTCAAACGCTCCAAAAAGACAAAAACGCTCACCCGGGGTGGCGTTCCACGCCTGTATTAGCTTAGGTGGCACAGAGCGTTAGCCCACTACACATAGCCTAAAAGTAAACATTATAAATGCTAAATTGCACTTGAATTCTGAATTAAACACGAATTTACTAATCACTTTGATTTAATCAAATGTTGACTAATAAAACATGTATTCATTTCGCAAGTTAATTATTTTGCACAACTTATATACGAGTTATGTGTTATCGTAACAGTCTTAACTAAGCTATACAAATGATAGAATCAATCCGAGAGTTCAAAATATAGTTGTTTTATAGTAGTTAGTTAATATGCTACATAAGTTCGGGGCCATACTCCATGAGGTGACAAGTGGACGATTGCGCGCATGCATGGCCCACCTTCAGGAGGACGTTTAAATATTTCCCCCCGTTTATTTATCGTAGGTTTTTCTTGATGCTGCACTCAATAATGGTGAAGGATCAAATATTGATGCTATTGAATTTTACGTGGACTTATTGTTTAACACATTATAAACACATTATGTATAGTCTCGTTAATTACTTAAGTGACAATAATTATGTATTGTCTCGTTGATTACTTAAGTGACGATGACATTTTAATAAAAGTTTCGCAAAACTGAAATTATTGAAGTCCTACTTATGATTTACGTCACAAAACAGACATAAAGGATTGAAAGCAGTAGCTACTGAAAACGATATATCAGAGGGTACAAATTACTAAAAATTAGCCAACAACTTTGCTTCAAATAACGTAGAAGAATCTTATTTAGGTAAAAAAAAGTTATTTTTCTACAATGATATTTTGTTCTGTTTATTGCTATAACAGTTATCATCAAACTAGTGAATTTTGTTTACGTATAAGTTCATATTAAGAGCTCATATTTATTTGTAGCACATGCTCTTCAAAATTTACTAGAATATAATTTTGTGTACCGTGCCTTGGGGTCTCCACAGACAGGTCATGTGACCTGCACACGAGAAACATAAATGACAAATCGCGTACACCACATAAGATCATAATATGAACCTCAACTTTATGTTGCATGTACTTGATCACTATGTCACCACAAAATTATATGATTTGGCAATTCTGGCTATTTTGTAACAACTCCTTTTAGCTATTTGTTTTTTTTTTATTCTATTCATTTTTAACCTTAGGAAAATTTCACCCAAATTAAACTCCATTTTGAAATAATGACATGCATGTGGCCGGAAAGAACTGTGGTTTTCATTGATCTGATTTGTTAAAATTTTCTATTTCAGCTCAAAATTTAAAAATTGTTATTTTCGTTCTCAAGGCAGGGCCAGCCTTAAGGCATGGCGGGATAGTCGACGGCCATAGGCCTGACATCTCGCTAGGCTCGAATTTTTTTTTTCAAAAAAACTTATATGTAGTTTTATCAAAAAAAATATGTATAATCAATGTTTCAACATAATTACATAACCACTAGCTTGGTCTAGTGGTAATGGGGTATGTCATCTAGCCAAAAGGTTGTGGGTTCTAGTCTTACTTGAGACAATTTTAAGCTTATTTTTATACAAAAGTTTTTTACAAAGCTCAAATCATAATCAAGTAAGCCCATTAAAAATTAAATTGTTTAGCCCAACAAAATGTTTCTTTTACTTAAAGCCCAAAATTTTTTCCGCTTTTGGCCTAATTTTTTTTGCCTTCCCGGAGCCGGCTCTGCCTCAAGGATTCATTTACGTTGCAATTTTTGTCCGTAAGGTTTCATTTTCATTGCGATTTACGCCTCTGTGGTTGTTAAAGCTGCTAATTCAATTCAAAATATGTTAACGAAAAGAACAAATTTTGCAATGAAAATGAAACCTTACGACGAAAATAGCAAATTTAAATAAAACACATGGACGAAAACCGTAGCTTAGACATGTAACTGGTTTGACATTTAACTAATTGCTATAAACTTATAATGTTTAGTCTTGAAAATGCCAGTTGCAGCTTGCATTGTCTACCTAATCTCATGTGCCATCTTTTCTATTGCATGTTTACCTAATTAAAGAATCTTAAACCCAACTTTTGGGTTGTAAAATGCTGTAATTATATTCATTTGTTTGTATATATCTTTTCATTTGTAGTCTCATTATTATTATTATTATTATTATTATTATTATTATTATTTCATCCAGTAATTAATATTTATAGATATGAATTAAAATTGATAATATATATATACACATGTAATGGATTTTGTTGGTTTTCATGTGTTTGTATGCTCTGTTTGTTTTTGTAATGGTCCCCCATGGCCGTGCTAATTTATTTTTGTTTGCAGTTGATGATATATAGAAAGGAAGTAACGATGACAAATAGAAAGTACACATATGTAAGCATGTACATCAATATCAATAATAAGCATAGAACCCACAATTATTTGACGCTGAACCAAAAAGTAACTGGCTAGTGTGTTTCTGAATATATGCATGGAAGAAAATTCATTTATAACTTTTTGTAAAAGTCGATTTACAGTTTTTGTTAATCGACTGTAAACATTTTGAATCGGTAAAGTTGTAAACAGGCGTTACAAAAGTTGTGTATCAAACGTTTCTCCCAAATATATAACTTAATACTCCCCCGTCCCATTATAAGTGTCCACATTTCCTTTTTTTATTTATATCATTACAAGTGTCCGCTTTCAAAATTTATTAGCTTTTTTTCAAGTTTACCCTTAAACACACACAACTAACATTAATAAACAATATTGTTGGACCCACTTTTCAAGGGTATTATTATCATTTGGTAAGAAAAAAAATAATCATTCAATCCACCTTAAACTTTGTGTTTTTCAAACCTGGACACGAGATGGAGTATATAATTTTCAACATATGTATAAGATGAGATTTAAGGTTTAAAAGAATCATATAAATGCATTTTACATGTCTTTTGATTTTTGATTCTAGCATAGCCTTAAGACGATTTTCAACTGGTTTAGCATGCATCCCTTAAGACGCTTAAATACTCGAATCCTAAAGTTATGTAAATTCGCGCATGTAAGCTAAAAAGAACTCAACTAAGTAGATTTGCAAGTTGCAACTAGTTACTTTCTTCATCAATAGTTTAAAATGAAATATACAGCCACATTACGCGGCACTAAAAGCTAATTAACCCTTGTTATGGCTTATGTCAACCCGAACATAATAATTAATCATCAGACATATCAATTAACAGATATAATAGTTTCAACTTAGACGTAGCGCGCTTTTTGGACCTTTTCACAAAAACTGATCCATCGTAGTTTGTTATCAAATGGTTTTGCATCAAAGAACTCGTCTTGTGATCATTCAAGAGAGATAATTAGCTAATGACGACAATGGTGCTAAACAAAGCCCTCTTTTCTTCAACTCCATATTCGAACCAACGCTTCTCTTATTATGTTCTTCACACATGCCAACTTTCTCCTGCAAAATCCAAATTTAGAAACAAATGGTAAATTAACCTTATATTTTGAATTATTATACCGTTTCTTTTCGTTTTCTTAACACTAACCACAAGAAGATTGTTTAAACTAACCTCTGAGACGTGTAGGGTTTTCGTGTTCTTGATTTTTACTTGATCAAAATAAGTAACCTGTTTAAAACAAGATAAAGAGAGAATTAGTGAACATGTGTAAACTCTATATTGAGCTAATTAACCTTCAATATTTAACACACATTTGTTTCTAAATACATCATACATATAAGTTGAATGATAACAACAACTAGAAACTTATGTACCAATTTTTTTTTATTTTTTTTTTGTCATAACGAAGTTTTATATAATTTACTATAAAACGATTACAATAAAGTTTTATATAATTAACATGTTAGAATAAAAGTTAACATCTAAATATAGATAATTCAAGTGGCTAAAGCTAAAGCAGCTACTTTCGAAGTAACAAAAAAAAAAGCAACGACAGGAGTGGGAGAATATACATTAGGACCACTTGAAGGCGAACTAGCCGTGTCTTCTAAAGAATCATCAATGATTACTTTGTTTTTTCTTTTCTTCGACTTCGGTTTCTTCATCGGTTTCTTCATCTGATCGTCACGAAAGCAAGCTGCTTTCCTGACGATAGAAGAAGAATTCGCATCTGATACAAACGAATTTAGGGTTTCGTTACAACTCATGATCACTTTTTGATCATTTTGCCATAAAAACTCTTCAAAGTAAAAGGTCCAGCTGCTTTCTTC